>NC_081153.1:13753000-14053000 GCF_958295425.1 Solea solea | reverse complement strand
TACCTCCTTTCTGAGTAGAAGGAGAAGAAAGACCACACGAACCTACGGACACTTAATCCCCGAAAGATCAAGACCAGGAAGGACGAATGGGAACGCCGCAAGATGGGAGAGGAGTTTGTGGTGCCAAAGAATGATATGGAAATGATGTAAGTTGAGGAATTGATTGAAGTGAATCGAAGTCTCTGCAGATTAATGGGGTGTGCACCGGTGCAGATATGTGGTCCTCCACAGCTTTAAGAGGCCTTTAAATGCATTTCAGCAATAAAATCAAGTTAATGACTTAATAAATTCTTTGTTTCTTTATCTAGTTAATGTGGTAAAAGTACAGAATGAGTACTCGCATGACCAGCCTCACTCTCCCCTCTCTTATCAGCCAATCAGTACACAGTGGTGAGGATGGTATGTCCTGTCTGTAATGTTCTCAGGGGACTGGGTGTAGAGATCTGCTGTTAATAGCAAACTGCAGTAAACAAATGTGTTGATTATATTTTTGTTTTTATATTATTGTACGTCCCATTTTTGTCAGATTGAACCAAAAAAAGTCAGTGTTTAACTGCTGTTTCATAAGCATTCATAACACTGCCTCTTAAATTGTTTTATTATAAATGTAGCTGAGAAAACAGTGTAACTCTAAGTGTGAAAGCAGTTGTTACTGCCAGCTTTTGTATATATCTCCTCACGTGGAGCCACGTTTCACAGACGACCGGTGGGATGCTTGTATTTTGGGCAGATAATAATGTGTTGAGTTTGTTTAAAGGAATTCCAATGAGGGTCTGAATGGCAGTATTGGATCTGGAGATGGCTTCACTTCTGAAGGCCTCGAGCTGAGCACTGGCTCCTACGCTTATGATCCCAGCTCCCCTCTCTCTGGGCCTGGCTCCGATGATATGCTGCCTCCTCCACCTCCAGACATGACGTAAGAAGCATCATGTGTATAAAAGCCTCGCACATACTGCCAATGCACATGTTACTCACCTACACATCTTCTCGGGGTGCAAAGTGGATCTCACACCCACTTTTCACTGTGAACAGGTGCTGCTTAGTGTTACACCAGATCCCCACTGGATCAGGCTTTTCATTTAGACACACATGATAAATAATGAGAGCAGCCACACTGTCCACGTGAGATCCCCGGCTGTATACTGAAGAGTCTGTGCATTTTAGCTGAGTTCAGAGTAGAGTTGTGTGAGATATATCGTCAAAGATAATATCGTGATTGTTGTTGTTGACATTATGTAGTATTTAAATAACTTTGCTTAACTGATGAAACCTGCACTAAAACCCCACACATTCCCTGAATGCGTGTGACACAAGCTACCCTTTGCTGCAGCAGTGAGCACGATTCGGTGTCACATGACCACTAGTGGGCCTACGTGGTCACTTGACCTATTGCTACCATCCTCCCTGCCACACATGTTAGCCAGCCCCCGCTACTAAGTCTTTAATATATTTTTTTTTGTTTTCTCTTGCTTGTAGGCTGCACAATTTTACATTTACAGCAGAGCATCTGAATGTTTACCCAGAGTTCAGTGTTAGTCTTTGAATATTTCCTTGAATGCTAAAGTTGAAAGAAAAAAACAGTTGTTCTCCTGCAACATTGTGTCCATTGTTATAATCTTTAAGCAACAAATAGTGACATGAACAATTAAAATCCAATTTTTTAAAGGATATCGATATCGTAATTATCATAATCGTCAAAAAGAGACTTGCAGACAACAGACATGCTCCTTGTGTGAATAAACACAACTGTGTGAGATCTCTAAATTTACTCTCCATCACTTGAAGGTACCATGACGGTGGAGCACCGACCCAGAAGCGCGTCAGCATGCTCAGTCCAAACCACCCGCCTCCTGCGCCCCCCATGGCCACTTCCCCTCTCAACTCCCGCCCAAACCTTGCACCTCCCCCTGCACCTCCTCCCCCTCCTCCACCTTCTGGTTTTGGTGCTCCCCCACCTCCACCTGGCTTTGACACCCCACCATCTCCTCCTCCCTTCTCCTCATCTCCACCTGCTCCCCCTCCTCCCCCTGCCATGTCCTCTCTTTCTCCTCCTCCACCACCACCCATTCCTGCAGGTGGTGGTCCTCCACCTCCTCCCCCTCCACCGCCCCCCCCTGGCCCTCCTCCTCCTCCATCCTTTAACTCTGCTCCCCCTCCTCCCTCTGGTGGTGGTGGCTTGGTACTCAGCTCTGTTCCTAAACCACAGCCAGAACCAGAACCAGAACCAGCTGGCGGCGGTCGCACTGACTTGCTGCAGGCCATTCGACAAGGTAACACGTTGACATGTTTTAGCAGGAAAAACAAGTTGCTACTTGAATATCGCTTTGTTCAATTCATGAAAATCAGAGCAGTGTAACAGTCAATCAGCATGCACCTTGAAACCAAATAAGCTGAATCCTACTTGGCTATCATTATTTTGAATATTTACACCTGTGCAAAGTTGAGCCTCTAGTAGATTCGAAATGTGAGTGAGCATTACCACATGACAAACAGAATATTGTATAGACCAAACCAGGGTTGAGAACCTGAAGGTATGAATAATTTCAAAAAAGTATTTTTGCATGTTGATACTGCAAAGTCTCACTGTAGGTGAAACAGGAGCAGACAGGAAAGGAAGCAATATTTAGCAATAAAGTAAATAATACTTTATCTCTTCTACAGTCGCATATTTATAATATGAATGAATTATATATTTCGCAGCGTATCGTGAAACAGAATGATTGTAGCATTAGGACTGTGTTGATTTTCTCAGGCCTACATTCATCCTAAATGTCAAACTAACTCCCTTTTTAGGTTTCAACCTGCGAAAGGTGGAGGCACAGCGTGAGCAGGAGAAGCGTGATCACTTTGGCAACGACGTGGCTGCCATCCTGTCCCGTCGTATCGCTGTAGAGTGCAGTGACAGCGAGGACGACTCTTCAGAGTTTGATGACGAATGGTCAGATTGATCCGTCTTTTTCACCACGACCAGCGCCCTTGAGTTTGTCCTCGGCCTTAAACATTGTCAGAATATCTGTGCCGCGCGCGTTCTGTCTTTGTGCGCGCGAGTAAGCGAGAGAGTTTGAGAGCACGTGTACGTTCCGTAATATGTACACGTGGCCCGTTACTAACCACATTCCTTAGTTCATTTAATTTTATTTATCGGAAATGATTCAGTCGGATCAGAGGTGTTTGAAGATGAGTCTGCATGGTTGTGTCCCAGTTTATCATTGGTCTCACTTGATAATGGGGGCTGTTATTGATGCGAGGTTGTTGTCTGAGGTGATGCACATGTCCCTGCTGCTGAGACGCGGCGTAAACACATCACATCTCTCCTTATTTAGTGTCTTTTAGAATCAGGTGCCTGTTTGCTGCAGGCCAAGTGCCAGATTTTGGCATGCTTAAGTATATCACGGCAAAGGATAATAGAGCGAGGGAGAGAGCACACGCTCACGCACTCACATGCAGTTAATCTCTTCTATACACAGTATTTGTATGTATCTCTGTGAAAACACAGAAATTCTTTACATCTTCCCATTGTCCCTTATTCATATATTATATAAATGTTAAGTCACATTGCATATTGAATCATATTTACGAAAGAAAGCAAATGCATTGCCATTGAATCCCTTGTGTGTTTTTTTTATCACTTTTCCTCCCCTCTTTTTTTATTCTATTCTTTTGTGGTTGTCCTGGGAACAATTGACTTGTGGAAGAGATGTAATTGTGGTGTATTAACAAATTGATGAATTAATAATACAGTATGGCAGGGGTTAGTATTTGCCCATGTCAGAACCCTGGGGTATTTGCTGAGATAGTAAGAAAATAAGCACAATTATCATGATCACCATTTTTTTTTTTTTTTTACTTCTTTCTGTCGTTTTGCTTTCTGGTGTTTATATGTAGAACCTTTCTGGTTGTGGTGCTACGGTCACTGTGGAGATTAGGACAGTCGTTCAGTTGTTTGCATTATCTTGCTGCCTTGATGTGTGTATTTTCTATTCCCCATGTCATTGTCAGTGTTTTTTTGGTTTGTCCACACTGGTCACCAATCAGCTTCCCCTAAAAAGGAAATGCCATTAACGTGTCAAACGTAGAACTGACTGACTGTGTCGTGTAGACCACTGATATGTCAAGTGCCTTTTTATTTTAGGTCTGCCTCTGTTGAGACACAATCACACACCATGCTTTGCCAAAGTCCTGCTTCTCTTGCCTTAAATGTCTAAATGATGATAGTAATTTCAATAAAAGAGTATATTACAGTGATTGTTTAGATGGTTTCTCTGTGGGAAAGTTTGAACCATGTGGATTTTGTTTTGTCTTAGATAAGAGTTTCCCATGAATACCAAGCGCCCACTAGCCTTGGCCGTGTGCTTTATCTATGACTCATCCTCTTAATTTCAGTGTTGGACACTACCTTACTGTGCCCAGTATTATGTGTGTAAGCAGTGTGAAAATAAACTGACTGGATAAAAGTTAAAAAAAAAAAAAAAATACGTAGGAGAGAAAATCCTCTTGTGGTTATGCAAGAGGCTTTTGCATCCTCGTTACAAAGGCTGCTTTGTGGACTTCAAAAGGAAAGCAGTGGGTGCAGAGTGATGAAAATAACGTTGAAGACTGGTGGAGCTGCAAAATAATTTTAAGATAGAGGAATAGAGAGCAGCGTTCTGTTTGTAATTGAGTTAAGGAGTGGGAGAAGGAGAGACAAACACACTAAAAGCCTTGGCAGCAGTGAAGAGAAGAGGGGCGACATCGTGCAGTAGAAAAGAGCATATTCTTTATTCATCCATATAAAACATTCATCTCAAAAAGGTTGTGCAACATGAATTTATGGTCAGTACCTTTCAAAGTGCCTTTGACAGCATGTGCAAAATAGAATCTCAAAGATCTAGGACACCGTTATCTAGACATTCAAGTAAATAAAAAGTGGCCTTTGGATCTCACCTCGGTACACTGTGACAGGCTCACATATAAAAAGTAAAACCCATCCGTTCTTTCGCCTTAAGTGCCGATGGTCATTTAAAATCCACTTTTTTTTTTAGATGTACATATGTATATTGCTCTGAAAGAATTAAGAGACCACTGCAATTCTCTATTGTTGTACTAGTAACGGGGATATTTCAAGAAAACTCATCTTTTAGTTTTATTATTTAAACCACTTAGCACATTTTTGGCAAAGTCAATAGACACTGGAATGAAAATGGCATTCATGACAAACATGTAGAGATGCCGATTGTCACTGTCCCTTAAGTTTCTCTGGAGCTACCAAATATACATATAACATCTTTTTGATTGTTTCATTCTGGGGATTCGGGGGAGCTACAGTTCATTGGGAATGAGGCACAAAGTACACACAATACAGTACGTTTTTTTTCTTTTTTAAATCTCTGTTCCAAGACCTCGGCCTGCCAGGACAGTCCAGTACATTCTGATCTGCAGGAGGACATCTGCTCTCAGAAAAGTGCTGCCTCTGTGTGTGGGAGTGTGTGTGTGTGTGTGTGTGTGAGTGAGAGAGAGAGAGAGAGTGAGGCTTCATGTTCTGGATCTGGTCCACAGTCAAAGCAGCTATCTGTGTATCTTGGCACACGATCAGTGATATGTCTAGCATAGATTTTATTTTGTTTTATGTTGGTTTTATTTGTTTGGCAGTCTACACATCGACTGGATGGTGTATGTGTGTGTTGTTAGTGCATCTGTTGGGGCAGCAGGCCTGAAGCAGCACCTTGCGAATGTCTTTATTTCTCAGACTGTAGAGGATGGGGTTGAGCAGGGAGCTGCCAGCTGCTGGCACCAAGGTGGCATAGGTGTACAGAGGAGGGCTGGACGCGTCTCCTAGCAGCCCCCACAGGGAGAAAGGCATCCAGCAGCCCACAAACACACTGAGCACCAGGATCAGGCGGGAGAAGCCCCTGCCACTGCTGTGTTTGCTTGCATATGAGTGGGTGGTTGGCAGGAAGTGCCTCTGGGTAGCGATGGCGTGTGCGTGCCTCCTCGCCACACGGCAGATCCCGGCATACAATTGCAGGGTAACCATGACAACCACCAGGAAGCCACCACACAGCAGCGAGAGGTATGTCCGAGTCAGAGGTCGGGCTACAGAGCAGGAGTCTGGCTCCCCAAGGCAGTGCCACCCCATCGCTGGTCCGGCACCGATGACGCACGCGCCCAACCAGACCAGCAGCAGGAGGATGGCTGCTCTGCGACGTGATTGGCCCGAGCCGTAGGTGAGGGCGTGGCTTAAAGACAGGTACCTGTCCAGAGCCACGCCCATGAGGCTGCAGAGTGAGGCGGTCAGTGATGTGACCAGCAGTCCTGAAGTGAGCAACTCTGACCAGTCACTGGGCTCCACACAGAAGAGGAAGAGGAAGTGGAGGATGAGGGCAACACCTGCCAGGAGGTCAGCCAGGCCGAGGCTGGCCAGCAGCAGGAACACAGGGGCGCGCAAAGACGGGGTGGCCAAGATGGTGGTGACCACGATGGCATTCTCGGCAGCAATAAGAGTTCCCGAAACACACAGGGCCACGCCCCACACAGTGAGGGGAGGGACCTCATATGATGATGATGATGGTGATGGGCTATCCAGCTGGTCCACAGGGAAGAAGGGCTCTGCTGCACCTGACGACTCATCCCAGGCCAGATCAGAGGCGTTCATGATCATGGCTGGTCAGCTGTCACACAAAAACAACCTAAGAGAAAGAGAGAGAAAGGTGGAAACATGCTTGTTATTATCTCTGATGATGGATCAGTGCATCAACACATGTCCTTTAAACAGCTTCTGCTTCACTAGAAGCTGTGGTTTCAGCCACTGGAGGCCGGATGTGGCATCAGGGAGAAGATGGATGACTGTAGACCTCATGGTGTAGCCTGTGGTTTTTTTGCTCATTCATTAGTGATGTTTAGTGAGAGATATTTTTTTTTAATAGTATTTGGACACTGTGTAACTAATTCAGCCATAACCCCATTGTTTCCTGGATGGTGTTTATTAAGATTCAGTGTATAAAAACCATAATTTGTACTAGTATTATTGAGTAATTTAATAACTCTCTTCCAGAGGAATCTCGGTAGGAACAGTCTGAGCTGATGTTCATCAACACAGTGTTTAACCCTGAGGACAGACTGTGCATGTACCCTGCATGCACTGCTGCATGACTAGAATGGCAAAGCCTGCACACTTAATTAGGCTACACAGGAATCTGCCTGTTACAAGGTTAAGATGCTTGTTCTCGCGGATGTGTCATCCTCTTGTTCTTTACATGTCAAAATGAACTGCTTGTCCAATCAAACGAAATACCAGAAATCCAATCTTGTGTGAAGATTATTTTTTGCTTTGCTGCTGAAGAGGAGATTTTTTTTTTCTCCGCCAGCCTCCTCCTCTGTGCATCTCAGAGAGAGGAGGTATATCCCACATCTTGTATAACAATTGCAGGTTCGCTGCACCACAGATGATGTTCCCCCAGTATATATGTATTCATATATACATATATATATATACAAATATATATATATACACACAAATATATATATTTATATGTTTATATATATATATATACATATATATGTATGTGTATGTATGTATATATATACGTATATGTGTGTGGTGTGTATACACACATACATCTATACATATGTAGAGAGAGTGGATCATTCTTACCTTATTAACGCGATTCCGTGATGTATTTGAATGACTTATATTATAAAAATCCAAACACAGTGATGTAAAAGAGGCGATGCTGTCCGCTGTGATGACCGGCGCCAGTTTAAATTGTAGGACAGTCCAGTATTCGCCGCTCCGTGATCCCGTCTTTATCAAACTCTCGCCCGGCCTCTCTCCTCTTGCATGTCTTTTGCCTTCAGTCTCTTCTGGGCGCTTATAGGAGGCAGAATGGATGCTCCTGCGCGCGGACTCATCCACTAGAGAGTCTGTCTGACGTCAGCGACTGGGAGCCTCCGCCAATCGGGAGCCGGCGTTTAGGATGCGGGCATAGACGGGGTGGGCATGTACGTGGAGTAATTTCATTCAGAAAAATGCGGCATCTCTGTGGCCCCTCCCACTGCGGCTCATTATTAGCTGCCCCTTGTTTCTTATACTAAATAACCACCACCATTACAACCCCCCCCTTCCTCTCCTCTTCCCGGTTTCCACACACAGTTTTACTGCTTATTGTCTCATGTGGTTTTCGGGCTGTGGGTTTTGTGGATTGGATGTGGACTAAGCTCAGGAGAGGCGCTGTCCACGGTGCTGAAACGCATCAGGATGACTCACGATGGGGGGGTGCAGAGCATAAGCATCAGTGTGAATCACTGACACTCTTCAAATGGACAGATGGGCAGCAATAAGGAACGACATAATTCATTCACTGCCTGTTTTTTTTTTTTTTTTTTAAATATTATTCTAAAAACGTCCCATTTAATTTGGAATTGAATTCAGTTTGAGATGTTGCACACTCCAAAACAACAACAGAGCTTAACTCTGTTGTTTTGGAGTGTGCTTGATAAACACGATTAGACTGGTTTGGACGGGATTGGATGTTCAAAATTATACCCAAACACCCCACATGCAACTGGGTATGTACTGTACATAGACAGTAGACATTATATAACCCTGTAAGACATATGCTGAAACACACAAACACCGTTTATTCTAAGCATGCGTGGTCTAATATCATCCCATTTCTTATTCCTTTTATGTCATGCATTGATGTGCCTGTTGCATGCATTTAGTAAACATATTTAAACAGGAGTCCAGCTGAGCTCTTACTGTAACACTACAGCAGCAGTGGGGTGTGTGGTGGTGGTGGTGGTGGTTGGGGGGGGGGGGGGGGGGATTCGTGGCTTCCCCGCTTTGATAGTGAGCGTGGGCGCTGCAGGAGGGTGTGAACGTGCTCGCGCATATCAATGCTCTGCTGTCTGAGGGGAACGTCGCCCTGCTCGAACCATATAAGGTTACTCTTCCTGTCCTACGTCATCGAGAGACTCTGAAGTGCAGCACTTGGCACACTTGGAGGTGATTTTTTGTCCGTTACCTCTGATAACATTAGGTCATATGTATTTTAACTGTGATTCATTTTGTAATTAATATCTAGTTGTATCCAGTTTGTTATGCAGTTGGACCGTGGACGTGGCTATTATGCATTTATTTGCACTAATACCAACAAGTCTCCTCACCACAGGCTGTAAATGCAATATTATCCCCTCGTCAGTCACTCTTGGCAGCAGTCGGATCTTCAGTGGGAGGAAATCGTGTCCTCGTGGACTGCGGAATATCCCTTTGTTATTTTACACATTTCCTCCTCAGTCACACCAACACGCCAACGCTGCAAGCTTCTCAGTGTCTGAGCAGACTGCGTGTGGGAGCTGACATGAGAAGCGTCGGTGTGAAGAGTGAAGCAGGGGGAGTGATGGTGAAATATTCACTGCATGAAGAGTGTGTCGTGATGCTGGACTCCGGTCACCTTTACGCAACACTTTCACTTACTTAACTCATAGTTGCACGTGAGTGTGTGTGTGTGTGTGCAGGGGCGTAGCTGCAGCAGGACGTGATGACACTCTCACAAAAGAGCCTTAAGTGAGGGGGAATTTGAAAAATGTTAGCGGCAACATTTTCATTCAAATAGAATTAACTGAATTTCAGAATGTCTTGTTTTGTCCACAAACCAAAATGATTCACTTTCAATGATTTCTTTGTTATAAAGAGCAAAGAAATGAAGTATATATTCACATTTAAGAAACTGAAACAATCAGAAATCTTGTTTTAATGATGAAAAAAAGCCTCAAACTGATTACTCGATTATCAAAATAGTTGACGATCAATTTAGTAATCGATTTATAGTCAGTAACTGTTTCAGCTCTAGTCAAGTATAGGCTGCCTACAGACGAACATACAGTAAATGCTTCAGAGCACTGAATATTGTTTTATAGTCATGAACAAATCTCAGTCTGAATCAGCAGAGGGAGGTGCACAGAAATAGCAGTTTGGTCACATGCCATGCATCTCTATGTGCAGTCCAGTCAGTGACATCTAAACCTATTCAATTAGTGGCAACAAAATGCAGGACTCCTCCCAAACACGGCCTTTGCATAGAAAGGATGTTAATGCTCACAAACGCTCACTTTCTCCACTCTCCCACTCGGTCTGCCATTTTCCTTTTCCTTTCAAAGTGACTAAACAAAGATACTTATTCGCGCACACTTTGTTAGACACTACACAGATGGAGGGGGCAGACCCAGGACCACCTCATTATGAGCTTAGCAGTGATAAATAATTCCTTGCCTCAAACTGGGGCATTAAATACCTTCTCTGAGTTATTTTTCATACATTACCTGAAATATACAGCACCGATCCTCACAGCCAGTGACCCATTTGAGGCGATGATAAAACTGATGCCCAGGCCAATTTACACCACATGGGTTCTGACCTAGTTCCCATGCCAACCTCATTTATATCAAGAGCTGTTTTAACACTTTTTTTCCATCACCCACCACATGTTATTTTTTTCTTGTGGCAGCCCATGGACAAGAGGAAGTAGGCTCGTCCCCGGGGACGAGGTAATGGGCTGTGGTGTCCATGAGCAAGGCACCTAATCCCCTATTGTTCTGCAGGGGCAGATAAGTGCTGCAGGACACTATCACTAATTATAACACATACAGTATAATGCCCTGATTGTGTTGATAAACTGTCTCAGTGAGACATTTGAACTGCGTTTCAACCAAGTTTCAACATCTGTGCAATCCTGGAAAGTTTTAAAATATCAATGGACCAACAAATTGAAACGTATGCTGTTGTAAGGACATCGGTGTGAATGCACTGGCTGCTGACATAAACACGTGTCAGTCTGTCCAAACAGGTGTGTATTTCAGGAGGGTTGAGGTTCGCCAATTGGTTGCCAGGGAACCAAGTTTGGGTGTTGCTCATGTTACACAGATCTCTGTGCCTCCTGTCCTTTTCTTGTTCTCTCTGTGTCCCAGTCTGGACATATATGTCCACTTGCCACTGTTGGATGCTGTTTTGGGGACATACCGAAGACATTTTCTATTGAAGACTTTCTTTTTGTCGTTGATAACTCTAAACTCAAATCACCATCATCTCCAGTCGTCTTTTGCCGGCGTCGGTGCTCTGTGGTTGTCAGGATGCAGCAGTCAGTGATGAAGGTGCTGTGCTCAGCACTGCTGCTTCTAGCAGCTGTGTTCTCTGTGTACTCTCAGACAGGTAAGACTGCGTCCTCTTACTAAACAGGTGTGTTTTTGTCTCGTGAGAAACCAGCTGCTGTCCTCCTACACTTTTGTATCCCTCCTTGACTCCACTAGAGCCTGGTTTGAGTCTTTCCACTATAATTTATCTCCTCTGATTTGCTGTGACGATGATTTTGTTCCCCTGTATTCCGTACAAACCAAAAACAGGTGAAAGTATGCGGGGTGAATAAAAATCCTTGTCTTTGACATGAATCCTGTCATTTGCCCACTTACGTTTGCTAAATCAGACACGGTATGACAAGTATGATGCTCGACAGTCATGTGACCTTTAAAGTGTTTCTGTGGGAAGATAATTGGGCATTGAACATTTAATTGGCAGTGACTGACACTTTCAATTGACTGCCAGTTTTACCCTCCTGCAGATTGCTCTCAAGCTGAGTCATGTGACCTATGTGTCGGAGACTCCGTCCTCAACCTGACAGGCTGCGTATGGAAGCTTTGCCCAGATGGTGACACACACACACACACACACACACATTTGCACTTCATTCATAATGAGGACACATCATAGTCATAATGTATTCTCTAGCCCCTTTAACCTTAACCATCACAACTGAATGACTAACCCTAACATTTACCCTAACCCTATAGCCCTAAAACCAGGTCCTCACTCTGTATAGTTTTTTTGGTCCTCACAAAGCCACACATACACACACACACACACACAACTGACCTCTGACAGTAATTCAATCATCTGAGTTACTGTAACATAAGCTTCCCTGGTTTGCACAAGATGGCTGAATTATTTAGCATGCTCGGAACACACACATGACACTTACACATGCGCACACACACACACACACACTAAAATGCCCTTGTTTCTCCCCTCAGATAATGACACAGGCCGGTGTGTGGTTGATGAGGGCGACTCGGCCGACACGTCTGTGAACTGCAGCTGGACCAGAGTTTCTGAATTGTGCTCAGGTACAAAGTTCGGTCTGAAAAGTGACACAATTCTCTGCACACCCCAGTGATCCTCGTCTCTTTTTCATGCTCCATTTCCTCAGTGGTAGAGACTGTAGCCGAGGGAGGAGGGGAAGGTGACTCAGGTAAATTATAGCCAGCATCTCGTCACACCCCTCCCCTTTCCTTTTGCGTCATAGATTTATTATTCCCGCAAAGTCTGAGTGAAATTCCCCCCCCCGCCAACACCATGCACTCATGTTCCACCATCAATACTTTCTCAGAAAATAAATAGATTACGCTCTCCTCTACCTCCCCACCTGGTCTCACTTTAATGAAATATCAGCCACTGTGTCCTCTGCCTTTAGGTGACAAGAGCAAGTCCTCCACAAACTTCTCCCAGGCCAAGTTTGACATGTCCAGTTTCATTGGCGGCATCATACTGGTGCTGTGTGTGCAGGCCGGCGGCTTCTTCGCCATGCGCTTCCTCAAATCCAAAGAGCAGAGCAACTATGACCCCATGTGAGTATGTGCATGTAGGTGTCAGAGAGCAGGGAATTTAGGATGTGTATGTATAAAATGTGCCTGCCAATGTCGGGACAAGTGAATGTGAAGGTGCAATAGCAGCCTCTAGTGGCGGGAGTGATCAACAGCGGCCAATGGACCATTCACCTTCAATCTCTCCAGACTGTTTTCACTGCCTGTCTGTCTGCCTGTTCACAATAACGCTTTGTCTGTCTGTCTGTCTGTCTGTCTCCTGCACAGAGAGCAGCCACAGTGAAGTCAAGACATGTGAAGGACAAGCAGATGAGGACACAGGACGTCAGAGCAGTGACTCATCGACTTTCTTTCTTCTTTTTTTTTTTTCTTTCATGAGCCTCTGTCAGTTTTCTTTGCTTTAGTCCACACGTGTACACCTGCAGGTTAGCTGTGCTTTTTAAGAGGCTCTTGTTTGTGCGAGTGTATGTATAGCACCACATTTATATTTCATTTATAGACACTGTGGGGAGTGGAAATAATGAGAGCAACAATAAAAAAAAAGAGCGACTCTGATTGTATCACTGTAACACACATCTGAACAACAAACAAATTTAGCTAAGAGTCAGTTAGACAAACAACGAGCCGCTGGCTGTCGAGCCATCGAGTGAGCTGTGTAAACAGGGCAGTTATGGCAGAGACAGGAGGTCAAACTGGACTGAAGAACACTAAAAGTAAACAAAATGAAACTGTAGAACTCACATTTGTCAGTACCCTGTGTATGTCAACAGTGTTTTTACTGAAATTTAAGTGAAATAATGTGTATCTTAAAGGTCCAGTGTGTAAGATTTACGTGAAGCGGTTTTAAAAATGTCAGAAATTGAATACGATTTTGTTGTGCTGTCATCTCGATATATGAATTGTTTACATCACCACAGAATGAACCCTCTTATTTACATCAGGAGCATGTTCTCTCTATGTTGGACCACCATGTTTTTTGTGAGTTTTAGCACTGACTGAGGGCTACTGTAGGTTCTCCTACATGTTTGGAGGCAAAGGCTGAGGTGAACTGTCCCTTTAACTTGTACTGAGTGAAAGTGTTTGTTTTGAGACCTTAGAGATACAGTCTGTGAAGATATAATGTTCGTTTAGTTACTTTATAATCTATACACTTATTAGAAGTAGCAGATGTTGCACTCCACTGCTTTGTACTGTGTGTGTTTTGAGTTTTTTTGAATTGTGAGGAGCTTGGATCCTTTTTTTATTGGTTGATTTTGGTGGAGATTTCAGTTTTGATTTCAGCTTTAACCCTTTTGAACGTTCCAATTTGATGTAATGGACCCCGTTTAATCCCATTAACACTGTCGCGTGGGTTGATGATGAGATGCTTTTTTTGTGATGCCATGAGAATGAAATAGTCTATAAACAGTACAGTAGATGAATAAAAAAAAATACCGGTTTCACTCAGCTTTTGTGTCGTGTCGGTCCTTGCTTGCCAACGGGGACGTGACGTCAGCTAATCGCCGCAGGAGATTGTACAGTACGTGTTTATCTCACAGCGGGGCGCGTGAACTGATTCGTCTGGGTGTCTCCACAGACATCAGGACTCTTGTGGTTCCCAGCGTGGAGCATGAACAGAGTGATGGTGGAGGCCTTTGAGGGAGCAGCAGGATGGCTGCTTGGATGGAGCAGTCACTGCCTGAGCCAGAACCTGCAGGCTTGAATAAGCCCACACAACTAGGCCGACTGTGGCCGCCGTCCAAGGCTCTTGACAAAAGACAGGACTGAATACAGTCCAGTCTTTTTTAGCTTCCCCCTGCACACACCAACAGATTTGCATTTTCCAGTGAGGGAAAGGAAATCCCCCCCATCCCCCCCAACTCACACACACACACATATCTACCACTTTAAAACAAGCAGAGAAGTGTCTATATACATGTGTGTGTGTGTGTGTGTGTGCAGGGTGACAGGTGCAGCAGCAGCAGCAGTGCCCTCACTGTGGGGACAAATGTGTGTTTAGCAGGTGTGGACGGCCATAACAAGGAAAGTTACAACTCATCTCCACCCTGCAGTTGGTGGTAAAACATCCGTGTGTGTATGTGTTCGTGTGTGTACGTGTACGTGTGTGTATGTGTACATGTGTGTGTATGTGTTCGTGTGTGTATGTGTACGTGTGTGTATGTGTACATGTGTATGTATGTGTACGTGTGTGCATGCTCATTTTTTGTTAACCTTTTCTTGCATTAACACTGACCATGTTTGTTAGTCCTTATGGGGACAAAGTCTGATCCTAATGAGACAGAACCTCATGTTTGAGGCTCTGAATGGATCTGGAATGTTAGAATTGATCAGAAACGTAATATTTAGTTGATATAATATTCAGATTCAACGTGAGTGAACTGTGGTTAGGTTAAGGTTATACATTAACTGGTTATGGTTAAGATTAGGGATCCGGTTTTGTTGGTAACTGCAAACCTCTCTCTCTCTCGCTCTCTCTCTCTCTCTCTCTCAGCTGTCTCTAGAGGGCGTGTTCACTTCGTTTACTCAGCCACACATACACATACACACACACACACACAAACACAGGTCCTCTGCATTCAGCTCAACTTTTTTTTTTCCACCAAACTTTCCTTCCCTCACATGGAGCTGACGGATTCTGTCAAATAAGGTAATAAACAGAGTTTATGTTGCTCCGTGTTTCGTTGTTTAAAAGTTGACTTAAAGTTTGATCTTTAGCGAGAAGGTTGCTAAAAAGTTGCAGTTGACAGGTGTTCACTCTCTCGCGCTGCTCATCATGAGGGAATTGCAACACAGGCCTAGTTCGTTTCCTTATGCAGAGCCTTTGTGTCAATAATGACGAGACGTTTTGTGTGTAAATAATAAAAGGACAGGATCATTTAGTATTGCTTGTAAAAAAAATTAATAATTATGATAATGGACAATGACAGGATTTACTGTGCGTCATGTACTCGACACAATACAATATGATTCTTTTTCGGAGTTGAGGTGGTGCACTATTTGTATGAGATCCTGTTTGCCAGACTCCCAACTGCTGCAACAGGATAATTGCTTTGCGCATGCGCTAATTACTCAAAGGTAACTACCCTGCGGGCGGTCTGTAGGTCTCATGAATACAAACAACAATACATGTCATTGTATGGAAGGATTTCACTCCATTTTTGTAATACAGCACCTCATTCTCAGTGTGGACAATAAAGCGTGTTGTATCATATCATTTTGAATTATGTTAAAGAGCTTCTCAAAAAAATGTAAAAAAGTAATTTTTTTGCTATAAATTGTTTATTTAGAAAATAATGAATGAACTATTTCAGATTACCAAATGAAAATACAACATTTTAAATAATACACACATGTGATATGATCATGTTAAGGGATGGAAATGGAACATACATACAAAGTGTGAGTGAATGGCAAAACATTTACCAGTATAGTCTTGTACGGTATCATATTGGCAGCTTCAGTGGTCAAACAAAAACCTTATTTCCGAGCCCTTTTGTAGCCTTTTTGTTTCGTTAGACGTCAAACCTCATTAGAGAGCACTTGGTGCAGTAGGGGGACGTCCTCCTGGAACAGCGTGTGTCCTCCACCACTGATGACAATTGATTTCGAACTGAACTGTGTCCTGAAAGTACACAGTGGTTCCCAACGTTTGGCTCACAAATCAAAAATAACACCCTACATTGTGATAAAGCTGAAAAATATACCTTCTTTGTGTCCCTGTGGCAACAATATCAGTATTACACCAGATTCAACTCAGGTTTTGATGCTTTTAAAATGTATTGGAATGAAATCATGACCCGACTAACGTGTCATTCTATACAGTTCCAATTATACGCAGTCTCGATGTATTTGTTTAAGGATTGTGTTCATGTGTTCTTCTCTGTCAGGGATGGAGGGGCACAAGGCCGACTCTTTTCTTGACCTGAGCCACCTGACAGAACAGGAGAAGTCCGTTATCCTCCAGGTCTTAGACCGTGACTCGGAGTTGCGTCGATGTGATGAAGGACGTGTAAGGTCAGAGGTGATTGTTTATCTTTGCAAGGGTCATTTTCTTTGATTTTGATAACAGTGTCCAGTAATGAACATACTCAAGAAAAGAGTGAGAAAAGGAGGGGGAAAAAAATGTTATTACTATTATATAGTTATTACTGACCAGGTGATGTTTTAGGCCCAAGCCCTTCTTCAGACATGAGCGTTCATTGGATAATTAATGAATCATTTCAGTTTTAGTGTCTCATGAACATGTCAAAAAACAGTATGCTAATGTATAAGGTAAAGTTTTGATGTCTTTTACATGTTGACTTATCTCCATTAGTGACTTTCTTAGATTTTAGACGTCAGATGACACCAGCGTGACCTTTGCAGACAGGAAGTTGTGACTGTTTGCTGTTTGTCGCCGTAGCATTCTCCAGCAGACAGAGACAGACCCCGTACGTCTGCGCAGCCTGTCGGGGAAATGGTTCAGCGAGGAGCGCAGCAAGCGCCACTGCAGCCCCAAGTCGGGTTGTGACCTAGTCCACGCCTCCATGCGCCACAGGAGGACAAAGAGCAGAGGTCAGTTTGCAGATAATGCCCTGCTGCCGCTACTTGCCTGTGGGGCTGTTTCCCCCTGTTGTTATAGGGATGTCCCAATGACGGGGTGTCTGGTTGTTGCCATAGGAACAGATGGATCCCTGAGTGAGCTGTTTAATGGAGAGATTGCGACACCACACAGTGACAACTCATCTAAGGCAGAGAGTAAACTGAAGGACAAGGAGGACAAGCATGAAGGGTAAGTGAGGGCAGAAGAAAATCATAGTACTTATTGCAGGATTTTTTGCATTTCCTGTATTTCCTCTTATTTGTGTTGCCAGGAATCAAGAAAATACCAAACCTAGAACAAAAAGTAACCTAATACAGGTCTGTTTGTTTCTTCTTTCTATACATTAAACTGTTTTCCGAATGATCCTCTATACATTAACAAATCGTCCTCACTTGTAGGGTCTTGATTATACAAATGGTTCCACATCATCCAAAGGTATCAACATTTTTTGTCTCACTGTCTCTGTCTCGCTGTGTCCTTTTAGTCCTCTGTACTAACGTTATAAACATTCTGTTCAAAGACTGCGAAAGGAGAAGTACTGGCTACTCAGAGGAGGCTGAGGTGATTATAACACTCATCACTAATGAATAGACAAACACTGCTTTCAACAAGCCAGTTATTCCACTCTCTGTTGAGGCCTGTCACTGACATAGAGTCAGCATATATCAGTCAGTATCGGTCTGATACTAATCAAGATTGGATATCGGACATCGGACAGAAAATGGAAAATCCAGTACTGTACAATCCAAAAATCCTATTCATCACATGCTTCACTAAAAATGGAAATAAAAATCAGCAATAGCCTTTTAGCTGAGTCATGTTTGGGCTGTTTATTTTCCTCTTTTTGTTACACAGGTGGAGAATTATGTCTTTGAAATGAAATGTATCGCAATAATATCGGTATCGGTAGATACTCAAGTTTGGGATATGGGTATCGTCCCATCCCGAGTCATGATATGTTGTTACCATTGGATGGATGACAAGTAGTGACGCTTTCTCCTGTGTTAAGGATGACTTTGACTACTGCAACGGGGACACCGACTCTCTGAGCAGCAGCCTGACGGAGCCGGACCCAGCGTCTGTGAAAACCAGCAGCTCCAACAGCAGCCTCTATTCAGGATACACTGTATGTGCACACACACACACACACACACATTTGATTAACTGGCCCCTCCAGTGATGCAAGAAGATGACTCAGCTGAGGACAATGACGTCGGTGCTGATCTTTGTCCTGCGTGTGTTGTAGTTCGGTGGAAGCATGATGAGTCTGTTCAGCTCGGGAGATTTTGGAATGGTGGAGGTGAGGGGCCGTATCCAGTTCTCATTGGTCTACGAAAACCAGAAGGAGGAGCTTCATATCAAAGTGCACCGCTGCGAGGACGTCGCTGCGGCGCGCAAGAACCGCTCTGATCCGTGAGTGATGGTGTCAATCTGCATATTGCAGCAGCGATACCTACAGACAAAACCCAGTCATTTTATGCCAGTGTGTGTGTGTGTGTGTGTGTGCTTCACAGATACGTTAAAACCTATCTCTTGCCGGACAAATCGAGTCACAGTAAGAAGAAAACTTCAGTGAGGAAGAAGACGTTTAACCCGGTCTATGATCAAACACTCCGAGTGAGACATTCTTTTTACATACTATATAAAGTGGTTGTCCCCATCAGCTACTTGTCCTTCTCCTCCCCCCTCCCCCCTCCCTGTGTCCCTGAGTTTTACACTGCAGTTAGAGTTAAGGGAATTGTCCTTATTGTGACATTTCTCCGTTAAGCAATGCATTAACTGCCCAATTATATGCTTTTAGTATAAAATGAAGATGGGCGAGCTGCGGAGTCGGACACTGAACCTGTCGGTGTGGCACGCCGAACCCCTCGGCAGGAATGTGTTTCTGGGTGAGGTGGAGGTGCCTCTGTGCCACTGGGACTGGACCTGCACTCAGCCACTGTGGCAGGACCTGCAGCCACGGGTAAGAAAGAGGAGATGTGAATGACTGGTCAAAGATCGGAAAAAGGGGAAAAATCTAAATACAAAAAGCCAAAATATCATATAAATGAATCTCTGAGTACAGACTTTGTTATAGAGTTGGGGCTTCATACTTACATATGAACTCAGATGTGTTATTCACGGTTTGGTGGTTTATTTTAAATATAAAATCAGCAGTATTGGTATCAGACTTGGAAAAAGACTCACATAAATTAGCGTGTGTCATTTAATTGCCCCAGATTAATATTCAGAAAATGATGTCTGCAACTACTGTTGTTTGTATAACAGCACGTTTGGCAGCTTGGTGAAACACAAAGGATGCAGCGAGCGAGGAGTGCCTTCACTGTCTGGGAGAGCTGCAGGGAGACTAAGACATGCAGTGAATATCAACTAAGGATTATATAACTCAAACTCTAATCTTTTCCCTCCTTCCGCACTTCTGCTGCCTCTCGTCTTGTTCTCCCCCTCTCCACTCTCCTCCTCTCCCCACCATCACAGGTTCATTTGAATCCAGACTCCATTAGCAGTCGCGGGACCGTCACGCTCTCAATTAAGTTCGTACCCAATGGAGCGGAGGGTGAGCAGGACACGTGACGTCATGTCTTACCCTAATATGAAAATCACCTCATACGTGTTCTTTGTGTGTGTTAAGGTTGTGGTCTTCCACTGACCGGAGAACTTTACATCTGGCTTCGGGAGGCTCATGGTCTCCTGTCCAATAAAGGAGGTGCTATAGACTCATACGTTAGAAGGTGTGTCCGCTCTGCACCATCATTACTAGTTATCTGCTTTAGGCAACCGTCTCTTGTCCCAGTTTGAGACTGAACTGACACTCACACGTCATTTATTTCGTGTCTGTCAACCTACAAGTTACATCCTTCCAGATGCTAGTCGACAAAGTGGTCAGAAGACGCGGGTGATAAAGAACTCCATCAGCCCAAATTTCAACCACACCATGGTGTACGACGGCTTCCACACCAGCGACCTGAGAGAGGCCTGCGCTGAGCTGATGGTCTGGCAACGTGACGGGTTGAAGAGGCAGGTCATGGGGGGGATTCGTCTGAGCTGTGGCGCTGGTGAGAGTTTTAATACATTAACAAAAACACTGTGGCTCTAATATTTCAATTCCATTGTGTGATTGAGGAAGAAAAGACACTCTGACATTGTCTTTTTTTTTGGTGACATTTCTGGTGGTAAGCGTGGATTGCTTTCCAATATATGTGGCAGTTTCTTTTTCTGTTTCTCGTAAATGGCAGATTTTTGCTTCCCCCTCCAACAATGAAATACATCACATCCTGTGGAGTTTAGCACTTTAGAGCCTTCAACCACTTAGAATATCATAATAGCACAGCTGGAAGTCACTTTTGACAATAGAGGAACCTGTTTTAAATCACCTAAATTAAAACACCTATAGTGAGGTAAGAAACACATTTTACATTTGCTTTTGTGTTTTGCTGGCATCATAATTCTGCAGCAGTGAAAATGGGCAGGTTAATTATAAGTCTGATACTCTCCGTTTTGTGAAAGTTAACACTGTATGTAACTGTGAGGACGGGATCCTGTCTCTCTTTGTCTGAAAGCCTTTTAAGCTTCAGTGGTGTGTTGCTGAGTGCAGTACTTTGCATTGCACTGCGTTTTGTTCTGGTGGCATTTCAGGCATTTTGGATGGACATGTTATCAGAGCGAGGTCGTGGTCTAGGTTACAAGAGTGCATGGTGCAGTGCTGAATATCCTGCATTAGGTTGTTGTTGGGGATTACAATCCTCCACCGTGACTGCAGCATGACGTAAAGGTCGTATCTGGACTGAATTTATGTATGTGATGCAATGAGACTTTGAGTTGATAAGGATTGGGCATCCTCTCAAAGCCAAACCGATGACAGAGTGTCTAGGAAGATGATAGACTACATTTCTCACACCGGCTGGAACAATGTTGCAGTGTATTAGTTGGCAAAATGGCAAATCAGAGTCAAACTAAACCAATTAAAAGGCCGCTATTGTATCAGGGGTGTGTTAACTATGGACAAAAGTATTTGGCCACATCTGTTAAATATTAAATTCAGGTGTTTCAATCAGGCTTTGAGCTCCATATCTCCAATGAAGGGCAATCTTAACACTTCAGCGTCAACCAAGACATTTTGGACAACTTGTGGCAACAGTTTGAGGAATGCACTTTTCCTATTGTAACATGATTGTGTATAGAATAGAATAGAATAGAATTGTATTTAAATAGGGACAATACAGTTAACATAGTTCCAATACAAATAATGCAACTGATGTGCTGTACATAGAGTTTATAGCTATTACTAGTTTGCAACTCTTGTCCCTAGTTGGGCATGAACAGCAAAATAAAATAAACATGATCAAACTCCAGTAAAACTCAGAACTACATGATTACAAAACACATTAAACCGTAAATGCATATACATAACAACTGCAAGCAAAACTATACACTCAATAATTGTCAAATGATAAATGTAAAGCATAATCAGTACAATAAAGTATCATAAAACTTGCCAAAACTACACTTGATAATACACTAAAACACAACTTACAAGTCAAATAAACCTAATATACCTTTTGCCATAATATACCTTCTGTAAAGATCTTTGGGATGAACTGGAACAGAAACTGTGAGCCAGGTCTTCTCGTCCAACATCAGTACCTGACCTCATAAATGCTCTACACAATGAATTCACATAGAAACACTTCAAAATGTGGAAGCTATTGTCGCTACAAAAGGGGATCTGACTCTATATTAAAGTACTGTATATGTATTTAAATTCGTCATTACAGTCCCTGTTGGTGTAATGACCAGGTGTCAGAATACTTTTTTCCATATAGTGAATCTTACACTGGCAAAAGAAACGTTAAGTCCAGCCCGGGTTTTTGCCGTTTTGTGTAGTTTCATTATTCTAAAAGCAAGCAAACACACAAAAGAGCATAGAAATCTCCGACTGCCTCTCACAAATCAAGCATTTTGTGCTTCAATATAAGGAAACGCATGTGCATGTACACAAAATCAGCTGTTAGTTGTTGGGATTGTTTGCACTGCCTCGCTAAGAAAGGCATCATTCTCTTTAGGTCAGAGTTACGGAGAGGCCGTCTGCTGGATGGACTCCACAGAGCAGGAGGTGGCGGTGTGGAACTCCATGATTGAGAACCCAAACCAGTGGATTGACACAACACTACCAATCAGAACTAACCTCACCCTCCGGTCCGAGTGACGCATCTGGTGTGCAAAGTTGTTTAAATGACAGTTGGACTGAAAGAACACTCAGCACTAAAGCACATTTAACCTCTAACTTCTCTGTAATACACTGTTCTGTTGCACACACACACACACTCACACATATGTAGTATTGCAATGTTTTGAGTGGATCAGAAATATTTTTGCTTTGAAGCCAAATGCATTTTTAAATGTTTTTTATTTGTATGTTATTTCCCCAGGTCGGTTCTGATTCATTTTCTGATACTTCATTAGGGGGAAGATTATAGAGCTTACCTTTTTAGAATTTAATAACCGCAGATTTTAAAGAAATTGTTTTGTATTTATTTCAAGATTTGTCTGTTAATTTCAATCATTTTCAAAGCACAGTTTGTCAGGAAGGACTGTTGTCTTATTTACCTCACGACATTTAATTCTGAAGAATAATCACGTTATGATTGTTCAGATTTGTAGGTGCCATTTACTGTAAATGGATATAGTTGTAAATGCCTGTAGTTACATGGGTTCTGCTTTTCCCATTGATGCGTTACCTGACTACCACCATGTGGTCAGACCCTGTAGCTGTTTCGATGTATTCAGTCAAACTACATCCCTCTTTCACTTTATTTATCAAAATAATATAATAATATAAATTAAGTGTACAATCTGTCATATGAGCCAGAAAAGGTCGAGCAGATGAATGTCTGCCTGGTGTTACAACCTGAAATGGGACTAGAAGTGTATACTTATGCTTTTCAAAATAAAGTCTTGACAAGATTTAATGCTTGTTTGTTGTTTTTCTTTCACGTGTAGTCGACTAACTAAATGCTGCTAAGTTATGATATACCTTTAGATGTACCACATATTAGGCAGTCATCTCCATCTACTATAATATAACAATAATAATCTCCCAACAAACATGTTTCACTGTGAATGAGATGGATCTGTATGAAAAGAAAAAGTCAGATATCAGAAGAACAATACAGACTTGAAATGTGTGAGACTTTGTTTATTACTTCTGTATACTTTACAATATTTCCTTAATATTTAAGGTTATAATCAACTCGAAAATGAAGTACTTTATACTTACATAAAGTATATAATGACCTCTCACTTACCTGTGGTACCTTCCTGGCCCACCAGGGGGAGGCAGCACACACATAGGTAGTCGCTGGTGTAGGGTGATGGTACAATTTGGTTTCTGGAGTCACATTTAAGTGATTAAAAATGGAGTTTCCTGGTGGCCACTGGGTGAATGTCTGTGGAATACACTGAAAAACCTGAAAACTAACTTCACCGTGGCCACGCAGCGGTTCTCTGATCGATGAACGCAAACGCGGTTGCCATAGCGACGGCATGTCAACATTGCTCTCATCCAGTCCGATGTGCTTACGATGTCAGACATGTCGTCTTTGAACAGAAAGTTAGTCCAGACTCTGGCAGAAACCATTTCCAAACAAGTGGATCACTGTGAGTACTCACTTTATTCATCACTCTTGTGTTTATTTGTTGCGTGATATATAAAGTATATGGTCTGTTGTGCACTGTTTTAATGAGCTGGAGCTGCAACATTATCTTTCTCACAGTTAATAAAACAGAGGTTGAATGTCTTATTCGAGAGTTCAACGTGCTCCTGGGTGAGTGTGCTGCCTCAGGGAGAGCAGTGAATGGACTGGACAAAGAAAAGTTCAGGAGCATCCTCCACAACAACTTTGGGATGACTGATGACATGATCATGGACTTAGGTACACACACACACACAGCTTTTCCTCTTAAAACAAGGCCCTGACTTCCATTTGCTTGGGTAACCAATACCTAATGCAAGCTGGGCTAGTTAACCTAATTATCCCCAAGGGGAAATTGGTGGTGCAGCCAGGTTTCACACTGGTCCTGACAGGGTCAGTGTTTATGCTAGAAAAGGTCCCAAAGAGGTGACATAAGAAGTACACACACACACACAGGCAAGTTTTATTTCACAGAACAATCTAATAATGACTTCTTAGAAGAATTGTATTTTGTTTATTTTACTTTTGTTTGTAAACTGGTGAAATAGTGCTGTCTCAGCTCCTTATGTGTTTTCTGTTCTTAATAATCTGCTGTATAATATAGCTATAGTCTGTGTTTGTATGTATTGATATGAGTGTGTGTTTGTCATTTTATTTTAAAACAAAACATTTGGGTTATATTTTATACATACTAGTGTTTTACAAATAAAGTTTGATTGATTTAAATGTAATCAGAAACTAAATTCTAAGCTCACAATCCTATGAAAACAAACCACTGCTGTAAGAGTATTTAAAGTGTAAGAATAACTGGAGCACTGTTGCTCGTCAATCCTAGTCTTCAGGACATTTGACAGAGACAACGACAGCTTTGTGAGTATGAAAGAGTGGATCGAAGGACTGTCCGTTTTCCTCCGAGGGACCTTGGATGAAAGAATAAAATGTAAGTTATCAGCACTATTTTAGTGCTTAAAAGCTGCACGTGAAAACCTGACTCATGAGTTATTGTCCACAATATAACTCCTCTCTTTGTGTGTGCCTCAGACTGCTTTCAGGTGTATGACTTGAATAGTGACAACTACATTTCAAGGGAGGAAATGTTCCACCTGCTGAAGAACAGCCTCATCAGGCAACCCACTGAGGAAGACCCAGATGAGGGGATCAAAGATCTGGTGGAGATCACGCTTAAGAGGATGGTAAGGGGATACTTACAGCTCTAACTTTAACATTATGATCTACAGAAAAAGTCAATATTGTTTTTCTTCCTGTCAGGACCATGACCACGATGGCAGACTGTCTTTCAGTGACTTTGAAAAGGCAGTGAAAGAGGAGAACCTATTACTTGAAGCTTTTGGAACCTGTCTCCCCGACATAATGGTAGAAAATCACAAATTAAACTGGACGTTGAAAAATAGAAATACATTTATTTTAAACTGAAGTTCTTAATCTGACATTTACTTCCTTTTCAGAGTACTGAGGCATTTGAGCAGCATGTATTTCAGGAACAACTGGAACTATGAAAAAAAAAAAGGTGTATTTTTCACTGCACCTTCTTAAATACAAAAGTTTACTGTTGGTTTAAATGTGATGACATTTTTTTCAAATAAAACCAATTTGCCACAGGAACATGAGCTAATGTGATCATATCCGACGACGTGGTTTCATCTTTTTCTCCACTGGTTTGACGTCAGGAACTGATCCCACCTGAGAAAGATGACACTGGTTTAGTTTGACTCGAATGAAAGAATCGATGACAGCAATGTTTTTCTGATTCAGATTATTAGTTACCTGTTTCATTGTATTCCTGATTAGCATGGCAGTTGTGTTCAATGAATGATCCTCCATGTCTAGTTTAGGTGGTTCAGGCAGCTTTGGCCCTATCAAACGGTCATTTTTTCCAGGCAACTCTGTACAAGCGTGATCCACAGCGTCTTTCATTTTGCGTTTCCTGTTTTCCAAGTGAGTGGTCCGTGGGATAAATCTGACTGCAGAAGCCTGATTTGGAGTCGATCTGTGTTCTCTGCTTTTTTCTCTGTCTGAGGAGATTTGACTAATGCTTTTCTTTGCTGGCCGTTGTTTTGTGTCGATTACGGCATTGTATAATGTCCCCATTTTATCTTCTGTGTGCATAGTCCCATGTTGATTTTTGTGAACAAGATAATGGTGTTCATGGGGAGGTGATGGCAGTAAAGGAAAGTCTGAATAATGGTCTGAGTTTGGACTCTCTTCTATATTATTATTGTGAAGCCTTTGATCTTGTTGGGAGATGATCTTCTCTGATGTGGTGGCTGTGTTTGATGTCGAGGGCTCCTCAGTTCCTTCATCTTTGTCTTCCCTTTGTCTCGCTTTAAATTTTGAAGAAACCAAAAACAGATTTATCAAAACATACAAATAAAAAAAATATTAAAATTTTTCCAGGACTAGCATGTAAAAAGTATATAAAAGTGAAATACAATACATATATTGTTACTACAGCTTCTTCCTACACATTGTCATCTTTATTAGTACATCTTTATTGATAGTTAATTTCACCTTTATTTCGAGCAGTCCTCATTATATATCTCCTTCTGTCCAGCAGTTTTAATCTGGTGTCTTCCACACTCTCATATTCTGGGACATAGCACACATGCAGCACACCACCATAGAAGCTCTTTTCATCCATATGTCGTTTAGCTGCTCTGAAAAACAAGATTTACAGAAAACAATATATATATAAATATACATATGTGTATGTGTATATATATAACATATATATATATATATATACATACACACACACATATACATATACATATATATATTGCTCTGGCAAAGTATTTTTAACTTTGCCAGAGCAGCGTGATAAACAGTGTGAAGTCGGATCTAAAAACCTGGCACTGGTGAGTTTCTGGAACTTGACAAGGTAGACCTCTGTAAACTCCTCAGCAGGATACTCATCCAGAGGTCGATACTCCTCCACAGCTCCATACAGGGCACACAGCTGGATCAGCTCTGTCATCACTCCAATGGCTGGGACTCCTTGCACCATCAGGTAATGGGACTCCAAATTTATGGTGTACACCTGATGATAAAGCACATTAAAATGTATGACACTTGCTTTGATGTCCTAGAACTCAAGTCTTGGTCTCAAAATCAGTCTCTAAACCAGTTTTTGGAAGGCTCAACCTCGGACTTCTCTTTCTACAAATGCAACCTTTACTTGGAATGATGTGTCACTAATAATAGCTGCTACTCCTCTTCGTCCACAACGTATTGTTCTGCAGTGTACTTTCAGACACCTGGCTGAGGTGTAAGAGCAAAACTACTAACCAAGATGTTAATGACTTTGTAAATACTGATTATTTACACTGTTCAAGTGACGTTTACCTTCGGGCAAATGCGAAGCATTGCTAAACGTCTGTGTTTTTCTAGTTCTAGTTAAGCAGATATTATGATTCGCTTACCTTAACTGCTTTCGCTCTCCTCCCCTCTCTGTACTTTGGTCTTGAAATGCATACTTTTCGCTGTTCGTGGTGTTTATAAACCTCTGGAGGGACCCAACAGCCCGAACTATTACCACCACACGCCGCCATGTTTCTGGAAGTAACTGTTGTTTGGTTCACTTCAAAATAAAAGCTCATTGCGTGTTCCTTGAGCTTTGCACCTACTGTGGTTCAGCGTGAACATATCTTATTTTGAAAAGGATGCTCGGCATCCGCATCGACTGCTTTTGTCTGGCTCGGTGCGTTCAGAGACATCGATGGATGGGGCAACAGCATTGACTTTTACAGAGCAACACATGCAATGGAGACATTATGATTAATAACCAGGGCATTCAACCCGTAACTGTTGTTTTTAACAACACAAAAAACTGCTTTCTTCACCTCCCGTCTAAGGTGATATCTCATCTTTCCCTGAAGGAGGTACGTTGTTGGCTAATAGCTAGCTATCCAGCTGTTAGAGTTCTCATTCTAACTTCAGTGGAAGATAAGTTTTGTGACGCAACAAAGTTAACATGAACTGTTAGCGTGTTTTGTTGTTCGTTTCCTACATTTTAAAACTGTGGTCCAACTGACAGTCGTTTCTCCATGGTCAAACTGTCTGCCACTAAATTGTAACGCCCTCCTTACAAAGGCTTTTACGGTATAAAAAAAAAAAGAAGCATGCTTTAAGCTGATTATGCAAGGACACCAACATTCAATTTTCAAAATAAAACACGAAGAGCAAAGTGTATCTGAGTGCAAGTCGATTGAATAGTGCGAATCTCTAAAAACTGTAAAGTAAAAATGTCAAATTTGCAGTATGCTCCTAGTCGTGGATGTCCTGAATTCAACCTAGTCAGTCCTGGTAAGAACGTATGGAAAAAAGGTTGAACAATTTGGTCAGTTTTGGTCTCCGATACACATGTGCGAAGATTTTTTAAAACATGTTTCCCAATTCAAAAATGTGCTTTCACATATGCACTAAGACACAGCGGTCTCATGGTTTTATTTTGAAAACCGGATGTCCTTACAAATGACGCGTTGGAATCGCAGGCGCTTTACCGTAAATACCTTTGTACGGAGGGCATTACAATTCAGCGTCAGATAGTTTGACCACAGAGAAACAAGTGTCAGATAGTTTGACCGCAGTGGAATTGATGTGCATCTGAATTGACTTGTTTCTATTGTGTGTGCACTAACATGTGTCTGTCATTAGAGAAATAACCTCAGTTTCCTGCTCTTTATTCGTATTTATAAAATATACTCTACATTCTTATTTACCAACAAGGAATTGTAGTGGAACATGAAAACAAATCAGCAACATATCGCAAATCACCACTGAGAACAAATGCACACATGTGGTAATCTTTCAAGCAAACTTTGAGTTATCTGGAACATATTTCGAGGTTCATGACATTGTAGTCACTCTGATACCTTTTACGAACTATCCAGTAATCAATATATAAGTGAGAAAAATGCACCAGCTTTCAGATATTTTTTGTAGCTGTTGTCTTGCACTAGAATTAGAGCATTAGAGTAGGTTAATGTCAATACAGTTGTAATTACTGCACTGTTATTATGCATCCATTGTCTTACAAAACATACAAAATCTCTGTTGATTTCAATCGGGCAGTCAGTGACAGTGTCATTATAGATTTTTGGTCTGAGCTGTTTCTTCACAGTCATGATATAATGTAGAATTTAATTAGCATTACAACAAAACTGCATACTTTGTGTTTCAGAACCAAGCTTTGGAGTTGTCCTGGGACCATGGGCCTCCACTGTACCTCAGCTGGACTCATAAGAGAACCTCTAGCTTTGACAGCCATGTAGTGGAGCTGTGTCGGCAGCTTGGAGAAAAGCTGGGCTTGAAAGATGGAGAGCAGGTATTGCTCTAGATTTAAGATTTGTTCTATGTTATATCTCTCATTTTAAGCCAATAACCTCTACAAGACTCCCTTTACAGTATTTTGACAGATTAACAACAATTGTCTTTAGGTTGATTAGGTGTTTGTTTTTGCTGACCGACTGACTGTGTTGTTTCTCTCAGGGTTTCCTCAGACCGTGTCACCAAGTTTCATCAGTGCATCAAGTGTTTGTGAAGCCTCTGTCATTTGATGACTGGGAGATCCTGGTGCGTGAACATATTCATTTACAAAAATGTGAATTCTAATGTCTTCATACAAATATTCATTATATTTAATGAGGCCACTCTGTGCGTATACATGACGATGACCCATGACAGTGTTTTCCACCTCCAGGAGCTTCACAGTGCCGCACTGGAGCAGCAGCTGTTGGATCAGATCAGAGTGGTCTTCCAAGATGCCGTATTTCCTGTATGGGTGGACAGCCACACAGTCATTTACATCCAAATAGGTCAGAGTTAATGTTAATTTATGGGTGAATTGCATGTTGCAGCTGAATATCCCTTACCTCACTGTTCCCTTCTAAGTGGGTTGGAGAACCTTCATTAAGCATAGCTGACCTGGCTTTTGATAGAACTATAATCATGTCATTCTGAGGTATCACAGTTTATTTTCACTGAATAAAATTGACTTACCATAGCATGTTCTTTACTCAGTCATGGTCATATCCATAGACAGTATTCATGAACACAGTTTGATCTGCTTTTTAATCTGCACAGCATCAATTTCACCATCTGTGCCCTACGGCCGTCTGGAGCAGTTCACAGAACTAGTTGTCTCTCCAAGGAGACGTGCTGGAAGTAGTGAACTGAGTGGCTCTCCAATGGGGAGCAGTGAGAAACCACATCTTCACAGACAGAAAGACACTGACCCTTCTTCCTCAGGACAGCCACAAGAAAACACCACTCATGTCCATCAGTGGGGTGGCATTGCTGACCTGAGAAGCCTCCTACACTATGTGATAAAGGGCACCAACAACCTGGTAAAACAGTTACCTCCAGTACCTGCCATCCCTGCCCTCCTTGCTGACTCTGTCTACAGAGTATGTGGTGCACCTCCTGACCCTCTTTGTGTTGTAAGCCAAGCTGTAACTGGTGTTATTCATGTATTTCCTTGGAGAGATGGACTGAATTCTGGGGTAATTCGAGGTTCATCTCCGGTGACGTACGGTCTGCTCTCCAAAGTTCCTTCCCCTAAAGAAACGAGGGACAGAGCCAAACAGGCCATGGAGAAAAAGAAGGCAGGGGTGACTAAAGTTGGTGCCTCTGGGGATGGAGGCATGGAGTTGAAGGAAGAGGAGGTCATGGTGGTCAGGGTGGTGTGTCATTGTAATGAGAAGCTAACAGGGAAACAAAGGAGTCGCAGCAAGGGAGACATCCATAGTGGAACAGTCTGGGTAAGTTTACTTTATAAGCTTTCCAACAATGCAGGAATTGGCCCATTTATACTGTAGTTAGACATTGACATGTTTGTGCTGCCCTATCAATAGACATTTCTTACAAAAATTGTGATGCAATTTTCTTTTCAGATCCCACAGCCCCTGGCTGTCCAGTTGAATGTCATGCCCCATTCAATCGTTAGAATTAAGCCAGTAAATTCCACTATCAAAGTGGCCTCTATGATTCGTCTTCAGCCTTTAAAACCACAGGTGAGTGCTGAAAGAGCCATCTATACCTTGATTGTGGTTTAGATAATCAAATAATAATAATTATAACTTTGTCCCTCCTTGTGATCTTTCCACATCAGCTTGAGGAAGATGATGAGGAGATCCAGACGGCTTTTCTTGGTTGGCTGCACACTCAGAGTCATGAACCTTTAGCCTGTCTAACTGCACGCTCTGGCACCATTCTTCTCCACAGAACTGATGGTGATTCATTTCTGTGTTTCTTTGAACATGATTGTCAGAAATGTATTAATAGGTCACAGTTTACAGTTTACATAATGCGTAATATTAATAAAAATCATCGTTCACCATTAAAGATAACAATAGTTTCCTCTCTTTTTTTCTCATTTACAGCAAAGTTAGAGTTTACTTTAACTGTGTTAAAACCAGAACCAGAGAATGATCCTCCAGACCAGCTATTTTTACTAGCGCACACTGTTATACAGAAGGAAGACATTCAGGTATTAACCTCTGTTTGTTGAATTCTAATACATAATTCCATGCAGATGAAGGATAGACAATCATTTTGAAGTGTTGTTGACAGTTGTTACTTTATGCCACCTTCAGGTACACAGAGAATCAGTAACCATGTCAGCTGTGAAAGCTGTTGCTGAAATCCCCAAACCAGTGCTTCCCTCCCTCACTATTCTTGGGTAAGTCTGTTGCTATTTCTGAGGCTTTGTATGTTTTTAAACGGGGACATTTTTCAGTGTTGAGTTCTCTCTACACCTCTCACTCCTTCCTCTTTCTACAGTGGCATTGATGAGCTTAGTAGAACTGGGTTTGAGTTCCTCTCCCACAGCCTTCTGGGTAGTCCTCTCTCACAAGAGCTTGGTAGCACTGGTCGGGGGCTTCAAGGAGGAGCTTTACTCATCACTGGTGCCAAGGTACTTCTTCATTTTTCTTTGTTTTAAGGTCTATTTTTTAAAAGAAACAACATTTAACAAAAGTATTTTTGTTTAATTGCAGGGTAGTGGGAAAAGCTCTCTGTCCCGAGCACTCTGCAGGAAAGCTAGGGAAGAGTTGGATGCCTATATTGAGGTGGTGGACTGTAGAAAGCTACAAGGTTAACAATTACTTCATACAAAAACTTTCCGATAGCTCAATTTGTCAGGAAATGTTGGATTAAAAAAACGATAATTAACTTATTTTGTTATAGGCAAAAGGGCAGAAAGCGTGAGGCAAACGCTGCAGGGTGTTTTTGAACAGGCAGAGTGGAGGCAGCCGTCAGTTGTCCTTCTTGACGACCTGGATCATGTGACGGGGGCACCAGCTTCTCCTGAACATGAGCATGGCCCCGAGGCCCTGCTGCAACAACACATCGCACAGAGTAAATCATACTTACATTAAAATGATTTGTTACAATAATTATTTCTAGGTGTGATGGTATTTCCGCATGTCTCTCTGTGGCTGCAGGTCTGAAGGATGTGGTGGATGAGATGGTGCTTCACTCCAGCCTGGTGTGTTTGGTCATCACCAGCCAAAGTGAGCATTCTCTCCACCCGTCGCTGACTGAAGTGCAGGGGTCCCACATTATCCAGAGATTTGTTAATATTCAGCCACCAGATCAGGTAATTGCACACACACAGACGCAGTTTTGACAAATGAACAAACAAACAAAATCAGCAGCTCATGTATTGGTGTTTGCAGGCCCAGAGAGCAGAGATTCTGCGCCGTCTGATCCTCAGAAAGCCTACTCTGTCTGACGAGACATTGCAGAGTCTTGATCTGGCGGCTGTTGCCAAGGAGACAGAGGGTTACACACCTCAGGATTTGGCACTGCTGTTGGAGCGAGCTGTCCATGCTAACACAGTACAAAAGGGACACAATGACCAGGGTAAGATAAGTAAAATACACGTATAATAGTGTCTGATGATTACCGCCACTAATGAAGCTAATCCATCTGTGCTCTGTTTATCTCAGGTGCGTGTCTATTGTGGAGGGACTTTGCACAGGCTCTTAAAGGGTTCACCCCTCCCTCACTCTGGGGGTTGGACCTCTACCCTCCGAATGGGATTGGTTTGGAGAGGGTGGGAGGACTGGGAGAGGTGCGGCAGCAGTTAATGGACACTATCCTGCTCCCAGCCAAGGTCCGTGTCAGTGCAGCAAATTACCAAACAAATCCACACTTTGCCAAACTGAGTTTGAAATAAAGAAATTAAACAGTGAAAGTGATAAGAATGTATTTACTATCTATTATCTTTATTTTTTAAATGAGAACAATAACTGTAACTAAATTCCATATTTATGTGTAATAAAAACAGGGGCTCAATTAGCTAATTAAACTGATTTAAGTTGAATCTATATAATCTGGTAACCACTAAAAGACTTGAAACATAGTGTTCATTTGTTGTAGTTTTTAATGATTAAAATTTCCATTTGAGCCACAGTGGTGATCCCATTTAATTAGACGTCTGAGATCAGGTTGTGATTTCGAGGATTTTGTTTTGAAAAAAAACAAAAAAAATATCACTTGTAGAAGCATGATCTAATGTGGTGTTGTTCATAGCATAACAATTGCATGTGGGGTTTTTGCTGTGTTTCAGTATCCGATCTTGTTCTCCAATCTTCCTATCCGCCATCGTTCAGGAATATTATTGTATGGAGCTCCTGGTACAGGGAAAACCCTGCTGGCCAGGGCTGTGGCCAAAGACAGTGGTATGAACTTCATCAGCATTAAGGTTGGTTGACAGAAAACCCCCGTGTGTAATTGTGTATAGCATATAGTGTATCTTCAGTGACACTGAATATTTACCTCTCCTCAGGGACCTGAACTTCTGAGTAAGTACATTGGAGCCAGTGAGCAGGGAGTCCGCGATGTGTTCCAGAGGTGAGTGAACATTTACACGGCAGTCAACATCACACTGCCACTCGTGTCATGTCATTTCCCTACTTATTTGGTTTGTTCCAGAGCACAAGCGGCCAAGCCTTGTATCCTGTTCTTTGACGAGTTTGACTCTTTGGCCCCCAGGAGGGGCCATGACAGCACAGGAGTGACTGACCGCGTGGTCAACCAGCTCCTCACTCAGCTGGATGGGGTGGAAGGACTGCAGGGTGGGTCCTATAGCGATATACAGCATGCATGTTCTGTGTAATAACATTCTACTAATGGTTTCCCAGGCTATATCTGTGCATTTAACTGATGTATTCAGTGCTGCTTTTTCAATAAATAGTCCTACATTTAAGTGGAAAAACAGTAGTATAAAAAAAAATGTATTTTTCAATATCAGGTGCTAAATTATTTCTTGTTTGAGGACTTTTCACCAGTTGCCAGGCAACCTTGTAAGGACAAATTCAGGAGGTGACTGCCTGGATTTGAAACTGTCTGCACATCAGCTTCTGTCAACCTGAGCTTAAAGGCATCGCTGTGTGCCTGCTTTCAGTCTGTATGCTAAGCTAAGCCAACTGACTCCCTAGCTCTACCTTCATAGTTATTAGATATGAGAGTGGTATTGATGCTCACATTTTGGTTAAAAAAGTCTGTTTCTTTCAGGTGTGTATGTGCTGGCAGCCACCAGTCGTCCAGATCTGATCGATCCCGCCCTGCTGAGACCTGGACGACTGGACAAGTCCCTTTACTGTCCCCCTCCTGACTTGGTCAGTCATTAAGGATATCCATAACACTGCATTTTAATCTTCTTATGTGGAGATCATCCAGTGTCAAAGCGTCCTCTGATGTTGCCTCTCCAGGAATCTCGTGTGGAGATCCTCAGGGCTCTGAGTACAGATATTCCTCTGGCTGCAGACGTGGACCTGGAGCAGTTGGCTGCAGTGACGGAGCAGTTCACCGGGGCAGATCTGAAGGCCCTGCTCTACAATGCACAACTGGAGGCCATTCACAGCAGCATGGGCACCAGCACAGCAAATGCAAGTCTATTATATTTTCATTTTCATTTAATTCTCTCTCGTTTGTTTGCCTTTGGCTACAATAAAACAGGAGGGCAAGGAACTGGTTTCAAATTGTTTACGATTCATTTTGAGGCAGCCTTTTTGTGCCTCATGGTTAATTAAATGTCCCGACCATGGGGACAACAATATGATAAATAAAGAGTTTAAACGGCAAGTGCTGCCACGGGCAACATTTAGGCTGCTGTAATCTACTAAAGTACAGTCTGCTTAAACCCAGTGTTTTTATGTGACAATCAGGAACTGACCTCTGGCTCAGACAGCGACATGAGCCTGTGCTCCATGATCTTCCCAAACAACAGCAGTGGCTCTGATTCTTCAGGTGGGGAGGCCGATGCAGGCATGTGTTTGGACCAGTCCATGGTTCTCCTAGAGCAGGATGAGCTACAGGCAGAAGAGGAACACCATCGCAACAACGTCTGGAGACTCTACTTTGGAAGTTCCTATGAGTCGGAGGTTGAGAATTCACCGATTTCAGGACTGGTGAGCAGATACCTCAACCTTTTTATTTTCCTCCCTGATATTTTATATATTTTTATTCAGCTATAGCAGTAAAACATGTAAATAAATCATCATCCATGTCAGACAAATGTGAATTATGCATTTGATGGCACCACAAAGCAAGTTTGTTTGTGTTGAATGAATAAAATTAGATTACGTTCTTAGTCACCGATGGTGTTACGTATACTGCATCAATCATCATTTCCTTTTCTGTAAAATGAAGATAGCCATGTGGTTTTTGTTGTGGATTTGTATTGTGTTTATGTTTTTCTCTTGGTATTGTTATGTCAAAATTATTACTTATGTACTCTGTCCTCATTTTAACCTTGTATATGTGCCATAACCATAGCATGCTGCAGCTCACTGCTCAACCAAACCACAAGAACAGGTGTTTCCTGTGACGAAAGATGTATCGAGCTATATTAAACACATGCTTTTGGTGGTTCAGCAGTGTAAATATTTCCCCAAACAATCTGTGTGTTTCTCCACTTTCTCTCTTCTGCGTCTTGACAGAACTCCCAGTGCATCTCTGGACCAAACTCAATGGGCCAGGACTACACCGGCACATCAGCCCGGGACCCCAGCATCTCTGTCCCTCCTGCTTACATGTCCTCCCTCCACAGCGGATATGAAGATATGAGCCCTGAGCAGTTGGAACGTCTACAACGAGACGTTAACAACATCAAGAATAACTACCGCAAAGCCCATGTGAGTGAAATCAATGGACAGGAAACTGTTTAATGCTTTTTTATTCCACTCAATACTAGAGTGTTTAGAACTCTGCTACATTCTATATCAGTTTTTATTACTGTAAATATATTTATTTTGGCTTTTATATGACTCTAAAGTGCTTTATTTATGTCTAGTGAGCAACCAAATATCGTTTGAACTGCTTATTTATGCTTTTGTGTGTGTGTGTGTGTGTATTTGAAGGAGGAGTGTGCCCGGGTTCATTCAGCCTCGAGCAGCCCGAGCCTGTTGCTGTGTCAGACTCATATGAACTCTGCCTTGGCTGTGACCAAACCGTCGCTCAGCAAGTCTGACTGGAACAGATACACAAAACTGTGAGTGTCACGACATTAGAGAGAGTCACACTAAAGCCAACACACAAAACTACAGTCATTTTACATCACATGTATTTTGGGAAGTTAAACTAATTTGTACAGTGATGTTCTGATTAAATGATTTTAGTAAAGCAGCCTAGCTGAACTAGAACATAGAAAGTGCATATTTTGTGTTAACGTATTTAGCTGCTGACTCTTCTGTGTGTTCTATCAATGCACAACTTATTATTGTTGAACAAGACATCCCTTTAGTGCTTTCTAGTGTCCGATCATTTAATTCAGCCTCGTTCATCATTTTATGGCCGTTAAAAAAGTATTTCTTTCTTTCTTTTTAAGGTATGAAAGCTTTGACGGTTCAGGAGAAGGAAGTTCTGTCACATTTAAACCTGGACAACGTGTGACTCTAGCTTGAACAAGCATTAATATGTAATGGAATTGTTCGATGCAAATTAATATAATTAATGTGATTAATATGATTAATATAAGTAGGGTTTTTCTACTTGAATGTGAAAATGTTAATACTGTACATAATTATACTATTCATGATGATGTAATAAAATGTGGACATCTTCAATTTATCCTCTATTTTCTTCTTTGTCTCCATCTAGTGGCTGCAAATAGCCTTAGCTCTTGTTTTATCAACATACCAATATATATATTCGTCATCTCCAGCTTGATCCTGACACAGGGCAAAATGCAGGGTCACACAGAGACAAACAACCATTCACTCTCTCACCTACGGGTCTTTGGTTGGTGCGCTAACCTCCACACCAACCACAAGATGATTCAGGTATGGTTTTAAAATGTTTACAGAGATGTGATTTGCTAATGTAGATAGAATATATTAGACACAACACAAGCCATACAGGTGTTTTTACTCAAAGTCTGTAGGTAAGTCAGCCAATAATGAGGAGAACCTCACAGGTGCAACATAACAGTATATTAGTCAGAGAAATGTCTGCTGGCTTCATCACAAGTGAGCATATGCTGGGACTGGATAATGAGTCAAATATACACTTACAGTCAGCTTGAATACTCTTAAACGCTCACAAAGGAAATGCTCAACTTTTGTCCTATGTTCGTCTCAACATTTAAATGTGTTCAATGTATGGGACTTGTGTCCTCCAGTTTAAAGCTCTGATGTGTAACTTTTAAATATCAACTAATGTCTGTTAAATTCAAACCGGTTGATTTCATACAACGTCAATTACACCCGTCAGCTCCACGAGCCTCTCCGTGATCCTCAGTCAAGCAGTGTTTTTTGTGTCTGTGGTGACACAGAGTGACACACCACGGCTGATGGGAGGGATGGTGGAAACATGACAGCGACACTATTGGCGACAGAAGTTGCACACTGGAGCTTTAAGGTGGACAGATTTACCGGAAGAAATTAGATGAAGAACAAACGGTAATAATTGAGTCACAATCGTGCAATATTGTCCTTGGATCTGTTCTTAGATTCCATTTTTCATTTTAATTTTAATTTAGTTTTTTTAGTCTGTACATTTTTAACTTGTTAAGTTATATATATATTTTTATTTCTTTTTTTTTTTTCTCTCTTTGTGTGTGACCAGGGAGATGTGCAAAGTAAGAATTTCATTGTGCAGTGTGACGTCTGTCTTAACTGAACATATGACAATAAACCTCTTGAATCTTGAATCTTGAACAATGATGGGGTTAGAAGGGACTTTGCTAAATGAAATAACTGTATAAATATTGTGCTTTCACCCATTTTGATTAAAGATGGCTGTAAAAATCACATTAATCACATTAACTAGTGGATCTACACAGGTGTGGCACATTAGCAACATTATTCAGCTGTGTGAGGGTCCAGCAATCTGTGCGTTAACATGTCGGCAAACAAGCAGAGCATCGCAGGTAAAATCACACACACACACACACACACACACACACAAAGGGTTAGTTGTTTAGTTGTTACCATGTAGAGGGAAAAACTCTGCAGATTCTGTCACCTTAATAACTCTCGACTGAAAGCACCCAGGGCATCTGAAACATCAGAGACTCATACCTGAGATCTGCATGAGTAGTTCTTCAGCCTGTTCCTCGGCTGTGGCAGTTCACCATCTTGATGATATTTCTCTGCTGAAGCACTATGCCAGCTGTCATCCTACACACACTTGGCAGGTTCTCGCACCAGTAAATATAGACGCACAGAGCTGTATCTGGCTCACCTTAGTCTTGTGTCAGTCCCACACAATGCAGCTTGAAAGAAATTGGCCCGATGGGAAACTTTTCTCTTTCGTATTGATCCCCCCCCCCCCCCCCCTCTTTTTTCTTCACATACTCTGACAAACCTGTGCAGAACAAAGGAAATAAATGAGGAGGGGAGATGGAAAATAGAACCAGTGGATGGATTTAGACACATTGGTTTTGATCACTGTATATCACCAGTAATATGAGACAATGAGATCACTACACAGGAAACATTTGGCCTTGGATCAGACTCGCCCTGTGGTCCTCTCATATCCCACACATCATCTTGATCAAAGCATGAATATGTGTAGAACATAAGGTGAGTTGTTACCTCCTCCTCCTCCTGAATGATCCTTGTTTACAGCAAAGTAAGCATCTATTTAACAGCATCAGGTGGTGTCAAACTTCACCAGAATTAGATCCAGAGAGACACAAACAAGAACAAAAAGACTTGCATATTACATGTTTAACCTGCTGAGAGCTTTTCCCCACAATACAACACAGGATTTTGACGTGCCTGCGTGTGCATGTGTGTGTGTTAAAGTGGGAACAGGAGGGAGATGAGTGTGGTTTAGTGACATAAAGAGGACATTAAAAAAAAAAAAGAGAAGAAAACGCCATTGTGGAGTTTAAATAACAAGTACACGTTAAAGAAAGAAGTGAGACGCAGAGATGACAGGTCACCGTGGGACACTTTGTGCTCTGTTAGCTTTCGTTTATTTCTTTTTGACAGTTCGAGAGTTTCCTGGCACAAAAGAATGTGACAAAATGGAGAAAGAAAAAAAAGTAAAGGAGCTGGAATATTGCCACCATTATTCAGTGTTCTAATTAGACAGCTAACAGGATTTGTTTTTTCTGGATAAGAAGTGTCTTATTACAGTTTCCAATAGGAACCTTTTCTGACACACACACACAGAGATATCTCAAATATTACTAACTTTACTAAGAGGTTTTGGTTCCCATGTTTCATAACACATATTCTTAAAGTGCTTTCCTGGAGCTTTCAGTTTCAGTTATAGATTTGTAGATTCATCTCAGTGCTTTTTCTAAGGGCAAAAAAAACATCCAACACTTTACTCTATGCTAATTGCTGAGACTCGTAAATGTGACTGACCTGTTTCTCGTCATGCAGAGTGAATGCACCTCGCAGACCCATCCTCACTCAGCCCATTAGAAATGCATTAGTGCCGGTGCACCTGTGTAATGCTCGTAAACGCGGACTCTGATTGCAGGAGTCTCTGAATGATTCTCCAATCAATCACCACCACCACCACCACCAGTGAAGATAGATAAGATCTTCAGATTCATCACTCCAATAGCTGAGATCAGGCAACAGTTGGGGTTGGACACTGAAATCAATTTCACTGCATGGTTTGTCAAAGTCATAGTTTGTCTCTCTGCTACAGTCATCTTTGTCAGGGTTAATGCAATCATTTTTGCTCTGCTGATCCCGGCCGATGGCCTCTGTTATTCCAGCTGGAGGAGCAGAGACATTGTTGCTGCTCGTTCTCAGTGGAAACACGTTTACCTTTACAGCCTTTTTCAGCACAACCTAGGCAATCTGATGAAAATGTGTTTTTTTTTCATTTTCACCAACTATCTAAACCCACCTGAGCAAAAAGTACTCAGAATGTTAAAAATTGGATTGCATTTGTGAAATTTGGGAATACGTCGCAGTTCAAAATTCACTTGGCTCATTTTTATGAACAAAAAAAACGGTCTTATTTTTGTGACTTCTTGCATATCACCACTAAAAATGTGCTATAAAATGAATCATAACTTTGACTCAATAAGAAGATGAAAAAAATAATTTGACACACACCAGCAGGATGTCCATATAAGGGTAAGCTCCATAGTGCCACCATGAGGTGAAAATGTACATTTGCTTGATAATTTGTCTTCGGAAATGTTAGCACACAAACTAAGTTTAATGGTCATTTTTAAGCATAGTTATTAATCAATGCATCTATTCACATTAGTCACGTGGAGGAATCCATCACATTCACAGCACAGTTATTCCTCTCTGGTGTGTCCATGTTGGACAAATGTCTCTGGTGCTGAGGGACTTGCAGAGAACAAGTTTAGAGTCAACAAGTCAATACAACTGATAAGTACGAACAGCTTGCACATTTCTTATTTTTGACCTGCTTGTTGTGTATAATCAGATTTGATGATATTCTGTCAATTGCCCCCCCAGGGGAGAGCAAAATGATGGCAGCACATTTTATAACGAAAGATGAGAAATGACAAATACAGTTGCTTCATTTGTGCGGGTTTTACCCTTTGTTTTTTTCCCCTCACTCACTATCAAATGCTTCTGAGCTCTTGACAAGAACAAGCAAAGCAGCAGCAACAACACACACAAGAATCTATTTCATCTTTGAGAGAAGATAAACAACATCATATAAGGATGACGATCAAACTCAATGCAATCACTTACAAAACAAAACAAATCAAAAAAACAACTCCACCAAACTTCACTGTGAGTAGTTTTATTTGATACCAATGTCATGACAATGATAGACAGTGCTTTTTATGTGTTCGTTTGGCTGAAACCCAATCAAATGGACACTAATGAGGGCAGGGGGCTTTGCCAACTGCTGTGGAAGAATTTGTGCTCACATAATCAGTTGTAACCCTAATCTGATTTGATAAGTGTGTCCTTATGGATGAGAAGAAGAGCTGCCCCCCTGCTGGCTGCAGCCCTGGGCTTCTGTCAAACAGTCACTCAGCGTGAAGTCTCCCAGAAGTTGTAATGAGGCCAGCCAAGTGCTTTTCTCTACTGCTTTTCACAGCCGGTGTCTGTATATGGGAACACATGCACACACACACACACACACACACACACACACACACACACACTCTCACATCACATTTAACACCATTTCCATCCAGGAGGTGGAGGTGGTGCAGGGATAAAGATATCTTGAGTTGATCTCAACAACTGACTGGAAGTGGACGAGAAAAGAAAAACACACACACACACACACACACACACACACACACACACACAAAGGCTGCCTGCAGGAGAGAACAGTGCAGGCTCAATTTTTTTAAGGCAGCTTGGGTGCTTTTGATGTGTGCAGCAAGATGCTGGAGATATTTTTATAGTTGTGGCAAGTACAATAGTCTTTGCTGAAGTCTGCTGGGGGAGAAGCTCCACAGACTGTGAACTGGAGGACTGCTTCTGTGCTGGGGACACACCCTGGAGCCTTTGGAGTGTCACAGACTGTTGAACAGTTTATTTTATTCTTTATTAAGTTGGTTTAGATATTGCATAGATATTATTACAATATTAGAAGTACTCTTACAATCATTCTTCAGTAAGTATACAACCTAGTGCTCAAGAAAGGAAACGCCTCAATCGCACATCAACATCTTGATATTGATATAACAATAAAATAATGCGGCATCCACCAACCAGATCAAAAACTGTGATTAGTTTGCTTGTGTCACACTGACGTCTTGTATGTTTGTATGTTCATCAAGTTTTATAACCTATGAAAAGATACAGGAGGATAGTAATGAATATTTGAGTCTTTATATTCAGTCAGTTAAATCGGTTCAATTTAGATTAAAATGGTAGAAGAAAAAAAGTAGTTACTGATTTGTTATTGTTATGTTACTGTTTGAATTAAAAGTGCATGTGATGTGATACATACTGAACATTTCACATTTTAATTGTGGTCATATTAGTGGCTTATAGAAAAATAATAATAATTTGTTCATGCAACTCCTGCTCTCCTTGTCCTTTTCCAATGTCTTTTTCTCCCCACAGTCTGGTTCTTCTTGGCACATGACACACCAAAGTTTCCTCTCTCATTTAAATGTGACTGCGTGCTGTGTGTGAACGAGTGACAGACTGACTGAACAAAAAGAAGGGACGCTATACAAAGGTGAGAGGAGAGGTTTTTTTTGCCCTTTTGGAGAGTGTGAGAATTATGCTTTTCGGAACTTACTATCTTCCAAATTAGCACAGAGGCATGTTCCCTCAGATGGAGCTCAGTGGAGGTCCTGGACTGTGTGGTTGATAGAGCAGGAAATGATGTCACAGATGGAGAAGTAGGGGACTGCTGAGACCTGTGTGTAGGGAAATAAGTATCCTGTGGCACAGCCAGGCATGTAATGGGAAAACTCAGGTACCAAAACAACGAGCACGCACATACATGCACACGCACAGGCAAACTGCGGTCATATATGGAGCTTGGTAACAAAAGAACACCATTTGCAGAATCAGTCAAAAAAGTCATACTATAGTATGTCGCCTAAATCAGTTAAAAATGTAAAGTATAGTATGTCGTCAAAAATCAGTCAAAAAGTCATACTATAGTATGTCGTCCAAAATCGGTCAAAAACGTCATAGTATAGTATGTGGTCCAAAATCAGTCAAAAACGTCATAGTATAGTATGTCGTCCAAAATTGGTCAGAAACGTCATAGTATAGTATGTCGTCCAAAATCGGTCAGAAACGTCAAAGTATAGTATGTCGTCCAAAATCAGTCAAAACAGTCATAGTATAGTATGTCGTCCTAAATCAGTTAAAAATGTCATAGTATAGTATGCCGTCAAAAATCAGTCAAAAAGTCATACTATAGTATGTCGTCCAAAATCGGTCAGAAACGTCATAGTATAGTATGTCGTCCAAAATCAGTCAAAAACTTCATAGTATAGTTTGTGGTCCAAAATCAGTCAAAAACGTCATAGTATAGTATGTCGTCCAAAATCGGTCAAAAATGTCATACTATAGTATGTCGTCCAAAATGGGTCAGAAACGTCATAGTATAGTATGTCGTCCAAAATCAGTCAAAAACGTCATAGTATAGTTTGTGGTCCAAAATCAGTCAAAAACGTCATAGTATAGTATGTGGTCCAAAATCGGTCAAAAAAGTCATAGTATTGTGTCGTCCAAAATCAGTCAAAAAAGTCATAGTATAGTATGTGGTCCAAAATCTGTCAAAAAAGTCATAGTATAGTATGTTGTCAAAAATCTGTCAAAAAAGTCATAGTATAGTATGTCCTCCAAAATCGGTCAAAACGTCATAGTATAGTATGTTGTCAAAAATCAGTCAAAAAAGCCATACTATAGTATGTCGTCCTAAATCAGTTAAAAATGTCATAGTATAGTATGTCGTCCAAAATCAGTCAGAAACGTCATAGTATAGTATGTCGTCAAAAATCAGTCAAAAACGTCATAGTATAGTATGTCGTCCAAAATCGGTCAGAAACGTCATAGTATAGTATGTCGTCCAAAATCAGTCAAAAACGTCATAGTATAGTTTGTGGTCCAAAATCAGTCAAACACGTCATACTACAGTATGTCGTCCAAAATCAGTCAAAAACGTCATAGTATAGTATGTTGTCCAAAATCGGTCAGAAACGTCATAGTATAGTATGTCGTCCAAATTCAGTCAAAAACGTCATAGTATAGTATGTCGTCCAAAATCAGTCAAAAATGTAAAGTGTAGTATGTCGTCAAAAATCAGTCAAAAAGTCATACTATAGTATGTCGTCCAAAATCGGTCAAAAACGTCATAGTATAGTATGTGGTCCAAAATCAGTCAAAAACGTCATAGTATAGTATGTCGTCCAAAATTGGTCAGAAACGTCATAGTATAGTATGTCGTCCAAAATCGGTCAGAAACGTCAAAGTATAGTATGTCGTCCAAAATCAGTCAAAACAGTCATAGTATAGTATGTCGTCCTAAATCAGTTAAAAATGTCATAGTATAGTATGCCGTCAAAAATCAGTCAAAAAGTCATACTATAGTATGTCGTCCAAAATCGGTCAGAAACGTCATAGTATAGTATGTCGTCCAAAATCAGTCAAAAACTTCATAGTATAGTTTGTGGTCCAAAATCAGTCAAAAACGTCATAGTATAGTATGTCGTCCAAAATCGGTCAAAAATGTCATACTATAGTATGTCGTCCAAAATGGGTCAGAAACGTCATAGTATAGTATGTCGTCCAAAATCAGTCAAAAACGTCATAGTATAGTTTGTGGTCCAAAATCAGTCAAAAACGTCATAGTATAGTATGTCGTCCAAAATCAGTCAAAAACGTCATAGTATAGTATGTGGTCCAAAATCGGTCAAAAAAGTCATAGTATTGTGTCGTCCAAAATCAGTCGAAAAAAGTCATAGTATAGTATGTGGTCCAAAATCCGTCAAAAAAGTCATAGTATAGTATGTTGTCAAAAATCTGTCAAAAAAGTCATAGTATAGTATGTCCTCCAAAATCGGTCAAAACGTCATAGTATAGTATGTTGTCAAAAATCAGTCAAAAAAGCCATACTATAGTATGTCGTCCTAAATCAGTTAAAAATGTCATAGTATAGTATGTCGTCCAAAATCAGTCAGAAACGTCATAGTATAGTATGTCGTCAAAAATCAGTCAAAAACGTCATAGTATAGTTTGTGGTCCAAAATCAGTCAAAAACGTCATAGTATAGTATGTCGTCCAAAATCGGTCAGAAACGTCATAGTATAGTATGTCGTCCAAAATCAGTCAAAAACGTCATAGTATAGTTTGTGGTCCAAAATCAGTCAAACACGTCATACTACAGTATGTCGTCCAAAATCAGTCAAAAACGTCATAGTATAGTATGTTGTCCAAAATCGGTCAGAAACGTCATAGTATAGTATGTCGTCCAAATTCAGTCAAAAACGTCATAGTATAGTATGTCGTCCAAAATCAGTCAAAAACGTCATAGTATAGTATGTGGTCCAAAATCGGTCAAAAAAGTCATAGTATTGTGTCGTCCAAAATCAGTCAAAAAAGTCATAGTATAGTATGTGGTCAAAAATCAGGCAAAAAGTCATACTATAGTATGTCGTCCAAAATCGGTCAAAAACGTCATAGTATAGTATGTCGTCCAAAATCGGTCAGAAACGTCATAGTATAGTATGTCGTCCAAAATCAGTCAAAAAAGTCATACTATAGTATGTCGTCCCAAATCAGTCAAACACGTCATACTATAGTATGTCGTCCTAAATCAGTCAAAAACGTCATAGTATAGTATGTCGTCAAAAATCAGTCAAAAAAGTCATACTAAAGTATGTGGTCCAAAATCAGTCAAAAAAGTCATACTATAGTATGTCGTCGAAAATCGGTCCAAAAAGTCATAGTATAGTATGTGGTCCAAAATCAGTCAAAAACGTCATAGTATAGTATGTCGTCCAAAATCAGTCAAAAAAGTCATAGTATAGTATGTCGTCCAAAATCAGTCAAAAACGTCATACTATAGTATGTCGTCCAAAATCGGTCCAAAACGTCATAGTATAGTATGTCGTCCAAAATCAGTCAAAAAAGTCATATTATAGTATGTGGTCCAAAATCAGTCAAAAAAGTCATACTATAGTATATCGTCCAAAATCGGTCAAAAAGGTCATAGTCTAGTATGTCGTCCAAAATCAGTCAAAAACGTCATAGTATAGTATGTGGTCCAAAATCAGTCAAAAACGTCATAGTATAGTATGTCGTCCAAAATCAGTCAAAAACGTCATAGTATAGTTTGTCGTCCAAAATCAGTCAAAAAAGTCATACTATAGTATGTCGTCCCAAATCAGTCAAACACGTCATACTATAGTATGTCGTCCAAAATCAGTCAAAACCGTCATACTATAGTATGTCGTCCAAAATCGGTCCAAAACGTCATAGTATAGTATGTCGTCCAAAATCAGTCAAAAAAGTCATATTATAGTATGTCGTCCAAAATCAGTCAAAAAAGTCATATTATAGTATGTCGTCCAAAATCAGTCAAAAAAGTCATATTATAGTATGTCGTCCAAAATCAGTCAAAACGTCATACTATAGTATGTCGTCCAAAATCGGTCAAAAAGGTCATAGTCTAGTATGTCGTCCAAAATCGGTCAAAAATGTCATACTATAGTATGTCGTCCAAAATGGGTCAGAAACGTCATAGTATAGTATGTCGTCCAAAATCAGTCAAAAACGTCATAGTATAGTTTGTGGTCCAAAATCAGTCAAAAACGTCATAGTATAGTATGTCGTCCAAAATCAGTCAAAAACGTCATAGTATAGTATGTGGTCCAAAATCGGTCAAAAAAGTCATAGTATTGTGTCGTCCAAAATCAGTCAAAAAAGTCATAGTATAGTATGTGGTCCAAAATCCGTCAAAAAAGTCATAGTATAGTATGTTGTCAAAAATCTGTCAAAAAAGTCATAGTATAGTATGTCCTCCAAAATCGGTCAAAACGTCATAGTATAGTATGTTGTCAAAAATCAGTCAAAAAAGCCATACTATAGTATGTCGTCCTAAATCAGTTAAAAATGTCATAGTATAGTATGTCGTCCAAAATCAGTCAGAAACGTCATAGTATAGTATGTCGTCAAAAATCAGTCAAAAACGTCATAGTATAGTTTGTGGTCCAAAATCAGTCAAAAACGTCATAGTATAGTATGTCGTCCAAAATCGGTCAGAAACGTCATAGTATAGTATGTCGTCCAAAATCAGTCAAAAACGTCATAGTATAGTTTGTGGTCCAAAATCAGTCAAACACGTCATACTACAGTATGTCGTCCAAAATCAGTCAAAAACGTCATAGTATAGTATGTTGTCCAAAATCGGTCAGAAACGTCATAGTATAGTATGTCGTCCAAATTCAGTCAAAAACGTCATAGTATAGTATGTCGTCCAAAATCAGTCAAAAACGTCATAGTATAGTATGTGGTCCAAAATCGGTCAAAAAAGTCATAGTATTGTGTCGTCCAAAATCAGTCAAAAAAGTCATAGTATAGTATGTGGTCAAAAATCAGGCAAAAAGTCATACTATAGTATGTCGTCCAAAATCGGTCAGAAACGTGATAGTATAGTATGTCGTCCAAAATCGGTCAGAAACGTCATAGTATAGTATGTCGTCCAAAATCAGTCAAAAAAGTCATACTATAGTATATAGTCCTAAATCAGTTAAAAAAGTCATACTATAGTATGTCGTCCAAAATCGGTCAAAAAGGTCATAGTCTAGTATGTCGTCCAAAATCAGTCAAAAACGTCATAGTATAGTATGTGGTCCAAAATCAGTCAAAAACGTCATAGTATAGTATGTCGTCCAAAATCAGTCAAAAACGTCATAGTATAGTTTGTCGTCCAAAATCAGTCAAAAAAGTCATACTATAGTATGTCGTCCCAAATCAGTCAAACACGTCATACTATAGTATGTCGTCCAAAATCAGTCAAAACCGTCATACTATAGTATGTCGTCCAAAATCGGTCCAAAACGTCATAGTATAGTATGTCGTCCAAAATCAGTCAAAAAAGTCATATTATAGTATGTCGTCCAAAATCAGTCAAAAACGTCATATTATAGTATGTCGTCCAAAATCAGTCAAAAAAGTCATATTATAGTATGTCGTCCAAAATCAGTCAAAACGTCATACTATAGTATGTCGTCCAAAATCGGTCAAAAAGGTCATAGTCTAGTATGTCGTCCAAAATCAGTCAAAAACGTCATAGTATAGTATGTCGTCCAAAATCAGTCAAAAAAGTCATAGTATAGTATGTCGTCAAAAATCAGTAAAAAAAGTCATAGTATACTATGTCGTCCAAAATCGGTCAGAAACGTCATAGTATAGTATGTCGTCCAAAATCAGTCAAAAAAGTCATACTATAGTATGTCGTCCAAAATCAGTCAAAACCGTCATACTATATAGTATGACGTCCTAAATCAGTTAAAAACGTCATAGTATAGTATGTCGTCCAAAATCGGTCAAAAAAATCATACTATAGTATGTGGTCCAAAATCTGTCAAAAAAGTCATACTATAGTATGTCGTAAAAAATCAGTCAAAAAAGTCATACTATAGTATGTCGTCCTAAATCTGTTAAAAATGTCATAGTATAGTATGTCGTCCAAAATCAGTCAAAAAAGTCATAGTATAGTATGTCGTCCCAAATCAGTCAAACACGTCATACTATAGTATGTCGTCCTAAATCAGTCAAAAACGTCATAGTATAGTATGTCGTCAAAAATCAGTCAAAAAAGTCATACTATAGTATGTGGTCCAAAATCAGTCAAAAATGTCATAGTATAGTATGTCGTCCAAAATCAGTCAAAAAAGTCATACTATAGTATATCGTCCTAAATCAGTTAAAAAAGTCATACTATAGTATGTCGTCCAAAATCGGTCAAAAAGGTCATAGTATAGTATGTCGTCCAAAATCAGTCAAAAACGTCATAGTATAGTATGTGGTCCAAAATCAGTCAAAAACGTCATAGTATAGTATGTCGTCCAAAATCAGTCAAAAAAGTCATAGTATAGTATGTCGTCAAAAATCAGTCAAAAAAGTCATAGTATAGTATGTCGTCCAAAATCGGTCAGAAACGTCATACTATAGTATGTCGTCAAAAATCAGTCAAAAAAGTCATAGTATAGTATGTCGTCCGAAATCGGTCAGAAACGTCATAGTATAGTATGTCGTCCAAAATCAGTCAAAAAAGTCATACTATAGTATGTCGTCCAAAATCGGTCCAAAAAGTCATAGTATAGTATGTCGTCCAAAATCGGTCAGAAACGTCATAGTATAGTATGTGGTCCAAAATCTGTCAAAAACGTCATAGTATACTATGTTGTCCAAAATTGGTCAGAAACGTCATACTATAGTATGTCGTCAAAAATCAGTCAAAAAAGTCATACTATAGTATGTCATCCAAAATCAGTCAAAACGTCATAGTATAGTATGTGGTCCAAAATCTGTCAAAAAAGTCATAGTATAGTATGTTGTCAAAAATCTGTCAAAAAAGTCATAGTATAGTATGTCCTCCAAAATCGGTCAAAAAAGTCATAGTATAGTATGTCGTCCAAAATCAGTCAAAAACGTCATAGTATAGTATGTTGTCAAAAATCAGTCAAAAAAGCCATACTATAGTATGTCGTCCTAAATCAGTCAAAAAAGTCATAGTATAGTATGTTGTCCAAAAATTAGTCAAAAACGTCATAGTATAGTATGTTGTCCAAAATCTGTCAAAAAAGTCATAGTATAGTATGTTGTCCAAAATCTGTCAAAAAAGTCATAGTATAGTATGTGGTCCAAAATCGGTCAAAAACGTCATAGTATAGTATGTGGTCCAAAATCAGTCAAAAACGTCATAGTATAGTATGTCGTCCAAAATCAGTCAAAAAAGTCATAGTATAGTATGTCGTCAAAAATCAGTAAAAAAAGTCATAGTATACTATGTCGTCCGAAATCGGTCAGAAACGTCATAGTATAGTATGTCGTCCAAAATCTGTCAAAAAAGTCATACTATAGTATGTCGTCCAAAATCAGTCAAAACCGTCATACTATAGTATGTCGTCCTAAATCAGTTAAAAACGTCATAGTATAGTATGTCGTCCAAAATCGGTCAAAAACATCATACTATAGTATGTGGTCCAAAATCTGTCAAAAAAGTCATACTATAGTATGTCGTAAAAAATCAGTCAAAAAAGTCATACTATAGTATGTCGTCCTAAATCTGTTAAAAATGTCATAGTATAGTATGTCGTCCAAAATCAGTCAAAAAAGTCATACTATAGTATGTCGTCCCAAATCAGTTAAACACGTCATACTATAGTATGTCGTCCTTAATCAGTCAAAAACGTCATAGTATAGTATGTCGTCAAAAATCAGTCAAAAAAGTCATACTATAGTATGTCGTCCAAAATCGGTCAAAAAGGTCATAGTATAGTATGTCGTCCAAAATCGGTCAAAAAGGTCATAGTATAGTATGTCGTCCAAAATCAGTCAAAAAAGTCATAGTATAGTATGTCGTCAAAAATCAGTCAAAAAAGTCATAGTATAGTATGTCGTCCAAAATCGGTCAGAAACGTCATAGTATAGTATGTCGTCCAAAATCAGTCAAAAACGTCATACTATAGTATGTCGTCCAAAATCGGTCCAAAACGTCATAGTATAGTATGTCGTCCAAAATCAGTCAAAAAAGTCATATTATAGTATGTCGTCCAAAATCAGTCAAAAACGTCATACTATAGTATGTCGTCCAAAATCGGTCAAAAAGGTCATAGTATAGTATGTCGTCCAAAATCAGTCAAAAACGTCATAGTATAGTATGTCGTCCAAAATCAGTCAAAAAAGTCATACTATAGTATGTGGTCCAAAATCAGTCAAAAACGTCATAGTATAGTATGTCGTCCAAAATCAGTCAAAAAAGTCATAGTATAGTATGTCGTCCAAAATCAGTCAAAAAAGTCATAGTATAGTATGTCGTCCAAAATCAGTCAAAAACGTCATAGTATAGTTTGTCGTCCAAAATCAGTCAAAAAAGTCATAGTATAGTATGTTGTTAAAAATCTGTCAAAAAAGTCATAGTATAGTATGTCCTCCAAAATCGGTCAAAAAAGTCATAGTATAGTATGTTGTCAAAAATCAGTCAAAAAAGCCATACTATAGTATGTCGTCCTAAATCAGTCAAAAACGTCATACTATAGTATGTCGTCCTAAATCAGTTAAAAACTTCATAGTATAGTATGTCATCCAAAATCAGTCAAAAACGTCATACTATAGTATGTGGTCCAAAATCAGTCAAAAACGTCATAGTATAGTATGTCATCCAAAATCAGTCAAAAACGTCATAGTATAGTATGTGGTCCAAAATCAGTCAAAAACGTCATAGTATAGTATGTCGTCCAAAATCAGTCAAAAAAGTCATAGTATAGTATGTCGTCAAAAATCAGTCAAAAAAGTCATAGTATAGTATGTCGTCCAAAATCGGTCAGAAACGTCATAGTATAGTATGTCGTCCAAAATCGGTCAGAAACGTCATAGTATAGTATGTCGTCCAAAATCAGTCAAAAAAGTCATACTATAGTATGTCGTCCAAAATCGGTCAAAAACGTCATAGTATAGTATGTCGTCCAAAATCAGTCAAAAACGTCATACTAGAGTATGTCGTCCAAAATCGGTCCAAAAAGTCATAGTATAGTATGTGGTCCAAAATCTGTCAAAAACGTCATAGTATACTATGTCGTCCAAAATTGGTCAGAAACGTCATACTATAGTATGTCGTCAAAAATCAGTCAAAAAAGTCATACTATAGTATGTCATCCAAAATCAGTCAAAACGTCATAGTATAGGATGTCGTCCAAAAATCAGTCAAAAACGTCATAGTATAGTATGTCGTCCAAAATCGGTCAAAAACATCATACTATAGTATGTGGTCCAAAATCAGTCAAAAACGTCATAGTATAGTATGTCGTCAAAAATCAGTCAAAAAAGTCATACTATAGTATGTCATCCTAAATCAGTTAAAAATGTCATAGTATAGTATGTCGTCCAAAATCAGTCAAAAAAGTCATACTATAGTATGTCGTCCCAAATCAGTCAAACACGTCATACTATAGTATGTCGTCCTAAATCAGTCAAAAACGTCATAGTATAGTATGTGGTCCAAAATCAGTCAAAAACGTCATAGTATAGTATGTCGTCCAAAATCAGTCAAAAAAGTCATAGTATAGTATGTCGTCAAAAATCAGTAAAAAAAGTCATAGTATACTATGTCGTCCAAAATCGGTCAGAAACGTCATAGTATAGTATGTCGTCCAAAATCAGTCAAAAAAGTCATACTATAGTATGTCGTCCAAAATCGGTCCAAAACGTCATAGTATAGTATGTCGTCCAAAATCAGTCAAAAAAGTCATATTATAGTATGTCGTCCAAAATCAGTCAAAAAAGTCATACTATAGTATATCGTTTTAAATCAGTTAAAAAAGTCATACTATAGTATGTCGTCCAAAATCGGTCAAAAAGGTCATAGTATAGTATGTGGTCCAAAATCAGTCAAAAAAGTCATAGTATAGTATGTCGTCCAAAATCAGTCAAAAACGTCATACTATAGTATGTCGTCAAAAATCGGTCCAAAACGTCATAGTATAGTATGTCGTCCAAAATCAGTCAAAAAAGTCATACTATAGTATGTCGTCCAAAATCAGTCAAAAACGTCATAGTATAGTATGTGGTCCAAAATCAGTCAAAAACGTCATAGTATAGTATGTCGTCCAAAATCAGTCAAAAAAGTCATAGTATAGTATGTCGTCCAAAATCTGTCAAAAAAGTCATAGTATAGTATGTGGTCCAAAATCGGTCAGAAACGTCATCGTATACTATGTTGTCCAAAATCAGTCAAAAAAGTCATACTATAGTATGTCGTCAAAAATCAGTCAAAAAAGTCATACTATAGTATGTCGTCCAAAATCGGTCCAAAACGTCATAGTATAGTATGTCGTCCAAAATCAGTCAAAAAAGTCATACTATAGTATGTCGTCCAAAATCAGTCAAAACCGTCATACTATAGTATGTCGTCCAAAATCAGTCAAAAACGTCATACTATAGTATGTCGTCCAAAATCGGTCCAAAACGTCATAGTATAGTATGTCGTCCAAAATCAGTCAAAAAAGTCATATTATAGTATGTCGTCCAAAATCAGTCAAAAAAATCATACTATAGTATATCGTCCTAAATCAGTTAAAAAAGTCATACTATAGTATGTCGTCCAAAATCGGTCAAAAAGGTCATAGTATAGTATGTGGTCCAAAATCAGTCAAAAAAGTCATAGTATAGTATGTCGTCCAAAATCAGTCAAAAACGTCATACTATAGTATGTCGTCCAAAATCGGTCCAAAACGTCATAGTATAGTATGTCGTCCAAAATCAGTCAAAAAAGTCATATTATAGTATGTCGTCCAAAATCAGTCAAAAAAGTCATAGTATAGTTTGTCGTCCAATATCAGTCAAAAAAGTCATACTATAGTATGTGGTCCAAAATCAGTCAAAAAAGTCATACTATAGTATGTCGTCCAAAATCAGTCAAAAACGTCATAGTATAGTATGTGGTCCAAAATCAGTCAAAAAAGTCATAGTATAGTATGTCGTCCAAAATCGGTCAGAAACGTCATAGTATAGTATGTCGTCCAAAATCAGTCAAAAACGTCATACTATAGTATGTCGTCCAAAATCGGTCCAAAACGTCATAGTTTAGTATGTCGTCCAAAATCAGTCAGAAAAAGTCATATTATAGTATGTCGTCCAAGATCAGTCAAAAAAGTCATACTATAGTATATCGTCCTAAATCAGTTAAAAAAGTCATACTATAGTATGTCGTCCAAAATCGGTCAAAAAGGTCATAGTATAGTATGTTGTCCAAAATCAGTCAAAAACGTCATAGTATAGTATGTGGTCCAAAATCAGTCAAAAACGTCATAGTATAGTATGTCGTCCAAAATCAGTCAAAAAAGTCATAGTATAGTATGTCGTCAAAAATCAGTCAAAAAAGTCATAGTATAGTATGTCGTCCGAAATCGGTCAGAAACGTCATACTATAGTATGTCATCCAAAATCAGTCAAAACGTCATAGTATAGGATGTCATCCAAAATCGGTCAAAAACGTCTTACTATAGTATGTCGTCAAAAATCAGTCAAAAAAGTCATACTATAGTATGTCATCCAAAATCAGTCAAAACGTCATAGTATAGGATGTCATCCAAAATCGGTCAAAAACGTCATAGTATAGTATGTCGTCCAAAATCGGTCAGAAACGTCATAGTATAGTATGTCGTCCAAAATCAGTCAAACACGTCATACTATAGTATGTCGTCCTAAATCAGTCAAAAACGTCATAGTATAGTATGTCGTCCTAAATCAGTTAAAAACGTCATAGTATAGTATGTCGTCCAAAATCGGTCAAAAACATCATACTATAGTATGTGGTCCAAAATCTGTCAAAAAAGTCATACTATAGTATGTCGTAAAAAATCAGTCAAAAAAGTCATACTATAGTATGTCGTCCTAAATCTGTTTAAAATGTCATAGTATAGTATGTCGTCCAAAATCAGTCAAAAAAGTCATACTATAGTATGTCGTCCCAAATCAGTTAAACACGTCATACTATAGTATGTCGTCCTTAATCAGTCAAAAACGTCATAGTATAGTATGTCGTCAAAAATCAGTCAAAAAAGTCATACTATAGTATGTCGTCCAAAATCGGTCAAAAAGGTCATAGTATAGTATGTCGTCCAAAATCGGTCAAAAAGGTCATAGTATAGTATGTCGTCCAAAATCAGTCAAAAAAGTCATAGTATAGTATGTCGTCAAAAATCAGTCAAAAAAGTCATAGTATAGTATGTCGTCCAAAATCGGTCAGAAACGTCATAGTATAGTATGTCGTCCAAAATCAGTCAAAAACGTCATACTATAGTATGTCGTCCAAAATCGGTCCAAAACGTCATAGTATAGTATGTCGTCCAAAATCAGTCAAAAAAGTCATATTATAGTATGTCGTCCAAAATCAGTCAAAAACGTCATACTATAGTATGTCGTCCAAAATCGGTCAAAAAGGTCATAGTATAGTATGTCGTCCAAAATCAGTCAAAAACGTCATAGTATAGTATGTCGTCCAAAATCAGTCAAAAAAGTCATACTATAGTATGTGGTCCAAAATCAGTCAAAAACGTCATAGTATAGTATGTCGTCCAAAATCAGTCAAAAAAGTCATAGTATAGTATGTCGTCCAAAATCAGTCAAAAAAGTCATAGTATAGTATGTCGTCCAAAATCAGTCAAAAACGTCATAGTATAGTTTGTCGTCCAAAATCAGTCAAAAAAGTCATAGTATAGTATGTTGTTAAAAATCAGTAAAAAAAGTCATAGTATAGTATGTCCTCCAAAATCGGTCAAAAAAGTCATAGTATAGTATGTTGTCAAAAATCAGTCAAAAAAGCCATACTATAGTATGTCGTCCTAAATCAGTCAAAAACGTCATACTATAGTATGTCGTCCTAAATCAGTTAAAAACTTCATAGTATAGTATGTCATCCAAAATCAGTCAAAAACGTCATACTATAGTATGTGGTCCAAAATCAGTCAAAAACGTCATAGTATAGTATGTCATCCAAAATCAGTCAAAAACGTCATAGTATAGTATGTGGTCCAAAATCAGTCAAAAACGTCATAGTATAGTATGTCGTCCAAAATCAGTCAAAAAAGTCATAGTATAGTATGTCGTCAAAAATCAGTCAAAAAAGTCATAGTATAGTATGTCGTCCAAAATCGGTCAGAAACGTCATAGTATAGTATGTCGTCCAAAATCGGTCAGAAACGTCATAGTATAGTATGTCGTCCAAAATCAGTCAAAAAAGTCATACTATAGTATGTCGTCCAAAATCGGTCAAAAACGTCATAGTATAGTATGTCGTCCAAAATCAGTCAAAAACGTCATACTAGAGTATGTCGTCCAAAATCGGTCCAAAAAGTCATAGTATAGTATGTGGTCCAAAATCTGTCAAAAACGTCATAGTATACTATGTCGTCCAAAATTGGTCAGAAACGTCATACTATAGTATGTCGTCAAAAATCAGTCAAAAAAGTCATACTATAGTATGTCATCCAAAATCAGTCAAAACGTCATAGTATAGGATGTCGTCCAAAAATCAGTCAAAAACGTCATAGTATAGTATGTCGTCCAAAATCGGTCAAAAACATCATACTATAGTATGTGGTCCAAAATCAGTCAAAAACGTCATAGTATAGTATGTCGTCAAAAATCAGTCAAAAAAGTCATACTATAGTATGTCATCCTAAATCAGTTAAAAATGTCATAGTATAGTATGTCGTCCAAAATCAGTCAAAAAAGTCATACTATAGTATGTCGTCCCAAATCAGTCAAACACGTCATACTATAGTATGTCGTCCTAAATCAGTCAAAAACGTCATAGTATAGTATGTGGTCCAAAATCAGTCAAAAACGTCATAGTATAGTATGTCGTCCAAAATCAGTCAAAAAAGTCATAGTATAGTATGTCGTCAAAAATCAGTAAAAAAAGTCATAGTATACTATGTCGTCCAAAATCGGTCAGAAACGTCATAGTATAGTATGTCGTCCAAAATCAGTCAAAAAAGTCATACTATAGTATGTCGTCCAAAATCGGTCCAAAACGTCATAGTATAGTATGTCGTCCAAAATCAGTCAAAAAAGTCATATTATAGTATGTCGTCCAAAATCAGTCAAAAAAGTCATACTATAGTATATCGTTTTAAATCAGTTAAAAAAGTCATACTATAGTATGTCGTCCAAAATCGGTCAAAAAGGTCATAGTATAGTATGTGGTCCAAAATCAGTCAAAAAAGTCATAGTATAGTATGTCGTCCAAAATCAGTCAAAAACGTCATACTATAGTATGTCGTCAAAAATCGGTCCAAAACGTCATAGTATAGTATGTCGTCCAAAATCAGTCAAAAAAGTCATACTATAGTATGTCGTCCAAAATCAGTCAAAAACGTCATAGTATAGTATGTGGTCCAAAATCAGTCAAAAACGTCATAGTATAGTATGTCGTCCAAAATCAGTCAAAAAAGTCATAGTATAGTATGTCGTCCAAAATCTGTCAAAAAAGTCATAGTATAGTATGTGGTCCAAAATCGGTCAGAAACGTCATCGTATACTATGTTGTCCAAAATCAGTCAAAAAAGTCATACTATAGTATGTCGTCAAAAATCAGTCAAAAAAGTCATACTATAGTATGTCGTCCAAAATCGGTCCAAAACGTCATACTATAGTATGTCGTCCAAAATCAGTCAAAAACGTCATACTATAGTATGTCGTCCAAAATCGGTCCAAAACGTCATAGTATAGTATGTCGTCCAAAATCAGTCAAAAAAGTCATATTATAGTATGTCGTCCAAAATCAGTCAAAAAAATCATACTATAGTATATCGTCCTAAATCAGTTAAAAAAGTCATACTATAGTATGTCGTCCAAAATCGGTCAAAAAGGTCATAGTATAGTATGTGGTCCAAAATCAGTCAAAAAAGTCATAGTATAGTATGTCGTCCAAAATCAGTCAAAAACGTCATACTATAGTATGTCGTCCAAAATCGGTCCAAAACGTCATAGTATAGTATGTCGTCCAAAATCAGTCAAAAAAGTCATATTATAGTATGTCGTCCAAAATCAGTCAAAAAAGTCATAGTATAGTTTGTCGTCCAATATCAGTCAAAAAAGTCATACTATAGTATGTGGTCCAAAATCAGTCAAAAAAGTCATACTATAGTATGTCGTCCAAAATCAGTCAAAAACGTCATAGTATAGTATGTGGTCCAAAATCAGTCAAAAAAGTCATAGTATAGTATGTCGTCCAAAATCGGTCAGAAACGTCATAGTATAGTATGTCGTCCAAAATCAGTCAAAAACGTCATACTATAGTATGTCGTCCAAAATCGGTCCAAAACGTCATAGTTTAGTATGTCGTCCAAAATCAGTCAGAAAAAGTCATATTATAGTATGTCGTCCAAGATCAGTCAAAAAAGTCATACTATAGTATATCGTCCTAAATCAGTTAAAAAAGTCATACTATAGTATGTCGTCCAAAATCGGTCAAAAAGGTCATAGTATAGTATGTTGTCCAAAATCAGTCAAAAACGTCATAGTATAGTATGTGGTCCAAAATCAGTCAAAAACGTCATAGTATAGTATGTCGTCCAAAACAGTCAAAAAAGTCATAGTATAGTATGTCGTCAAAAATCAGTCAAAAAAGTCATAGTATAGTATGTCGTCCGAAATCGGTCAGAAACGTCATACTATAGTATGTCATCCAAAATCAGTCAAAACGTCATAGTATAGGATGTCATCCAAAATCGGTCAAAAACGTCTTACTATAGTATGTCGTCAAAAATCAGTCAAAAAAGTCATACTATAGTATGTCATCCAAAATCAGTCAAAACGTCATAGTATAGGATGTCATCCAAAATCGGTCAAAAACGTCATAGTATAGTATGTCGTCCAAAATCGGTCAGAAACGTCATAGTATAGTATGTCGTCCAAAATCGGTCAGAAACGTCACAGTATAGTATGTCGTCCAAAATCAGTCAAAAAAGTCATAGTATAGTATGTCGTCCAAAATCTGTCAAAAACGTCATAGTATAGTATGTCGTCCAAAATCGGTCAAAAACGTCATACTAGAGTATGTCGTCCAAAATCGGTCCAAAAAGTCATAGTATAGTATGTGGTCCAAAATCTGTCAAAAACGTCATAGTATACTATGTCGTCCAAAATTGGTCAGAAACGTCATACTATAGTATGTCGTCAAAAATCAGTCAAAAAAGTCATACTATAGTATGTCATCCAAAATCAGTCAAAAAGGTCATAGTATAGTATGTCGTCCAAAATCAGTCAAAAACGTCATAGTATAGTATGTCGTCCAAAATCAGTCAAAAACGTCATAGTATAGTATGTCGTCCAAAATCAGTCAAAAAAGTCATAGTATAGTATGTCGTCCAAAATCAGTCAAAAACGTCATAGTATAGTTTGTCGTCCAATATCAGTCAAAAAAGTCATAGTATAGTATGTTGTTAAAAATCTGTCAAAAAAGTCATAGTATAGTATGTCCTCCAAAATCGGTCAAAAAAGTCATAGTATAGTATGTTGTCAAAAATCAGTCAAAAAAGCCATACTATAGTATGTCGTCCTAAATCAGTCAAAAACGTCATACTATAGTATGTCGTCCTAAATCAGTTAAAAACTTCATAGTATAGTATGTCATCCAAAATCAGTCAAAAACGTCATACTATAGTATGTGGTCCAAAATCAGTCAAAAAAGTCATACTATAGTATGTCGTCCAAAATCAGTCAAAAACGTCATAGTATAGTATGTGGTCCAAAATCAGTCAAAAAAGTCATAGTATAGTATGTCGTTCGAAATCGGTCAGAAACGTCATAGTATAGTATGTCGTCCAAAATCAGTCAAAAAAGTCATACTATATTATGTCGTCCAAAATCGGTCAAAAAGGTCATAGTATAGTATGTCATCCAAAATCAGTCAAAAACGTCATAGTATAGTATGTGGTCCAAAATCAGTCAAAAACGTCATAGTATAGTATGTCGTCCAAAATCAGTCAAAAAAGTCATAGTATAGTATGTCGTCAAAAATCAGTCAAAAAAGTCATAGTATAGTATGTCGTCCAAAATCGGTCAGAAACGTCATAGTATAGTATGTCGTCCAAAATCGGTCAGAAACGTCATAGTATAGTATGTCGTCCAAAATCAGTCAAAAAAGTCATACTATAGTATGTCGTCCAAAATCGGTCAAAAACGTCATAGTATAGTATGTCGTCCAAAATCAGTCAAAAACGTCATACTAGAGTATGTCGTCCAAAATCGGTCCAAAAAGTCATAGTATAGTATGTGGTCCAAAATCTGTCAAAAACGTCATAGTATACTATGTCGTCCAAAATTGGTCAGAAACGTCATACTATAGTATGTCGTCAAAAATCAGTCAAAAAAGTCATACTATAGTATGTCATCCAAAATCAGTCAAAACGTCATAGTATAGGATGTCGTCCAAAATCAGTCAAAAACGTCATAGTATAGTATGTCGTCCAAAATCGGTCAAAAACATCATACTATAGTATGTGGTCCAAAATCAGTCAAAAACGTCATAGTATAGTATGTCGTCAAAAATCAGTCAAAAAAGTCATACTATAGTATGTCATCCTAAATCAGTTAAAAATGTCATAGTATAGTATGTCGTCCAAAATCAGTCAAAAAAGTCATACTATAGTATGTCGTCCAAAATCAGTCAAAAAAATCATACTATAGTATATCGTCCTAAATCAGTTAAAAAAGTCATACTATAGTATGTCGTCAAAAATCAGTCAAAAAAGTCATACTATAGTATGTCATCCTAAATCAGTTAAAAATGTCATAGTATAGTATGTCGTCCAAAATCAGTCAAAAAAGTCATACTATAGTATGTCGTCCCAAATCAGTCAAACACGTCATACTATAGTATGTCGTCCTAAATCAGTCAAAAACGTCATAGTATAGTATGTCGTCCAAAATCAGTCAAAAAAGTCATACTATAGTATGTCGTCCAAAATCGGTCCAAAAAGTCATACTATAGTATGTCGTCCAAAATCGGTCAGAAACGTCAAAATATAGTATGTCGTTCGAAATCGGTCAGAAACGTCATAGTATAGTATGTCGTCCAAAATCAGTCAAAAAAGTCATACTATATTATGTCGTCCAAAATCGGTCAAAAAGGTCATAGTATAGTATGTCATCCAAAATCAGTCAAAAACGTCATAGTATAGTATGTGGTCCAAAATCAGTCAAAAACGTCATAGTATAGTATGTCGTCCAAAATCAGTCAAAAAAGTCATAGTATAGTATGTCGTCAAAAATCAGTCAAAAAAGTCATAGTATAGTATGTCGTCCAAAATCGGTCAGAAACGTCATAGTATAGTATGTCGTCCAAAATCGGTCAGAAACGTCATAGTATAGTATGTCGTCCAAAATCAGTCAAAAAAGTCATACTATAGTATGTCGTCCAAAATCGGTCAAAAACGTCATAGTATAGTATGTCGTCCAAAATCAGTCAAAAACGTCATACTAGAGTATGTCGTCCAAAATCGGTCCAAAAAGTCATAGTATAGTATGTGGTCCAAAATCTGTCAAAAACGTCATAGTATACTATGTCGTCCAAAATTGGTCAGAAACGTCATACTATAGTATGTCGTCAAAAATCAGTCAAAAAAGTCATACTATAGTATGTCATCCAAAATCAGTCAAAACGTCATAGTATAGGATGTCGTCCAAAAATCAGTCAAAAACGTCATAGTATAGTATGTCGTCCAAAATCGGTCAAAAACATCATACTATAGTATGTGGTCCAAAATCAGTCAAAAACGTCATAGTATAGTATGTCGTCAAAAATCAGTCAAAAAAGTCATACTATAGTATGTCATCCTAAATCAGTTAAAAATGTCATAGTATAGTATGTCGTCCAAAATCAGTCAAAAAAGTCATACTATAGTATGTCGTCCCAAATCAGTCAAACACGTCATACTATAGTATGTCGTCCTAAATCAGTCAAAAACGTCATAGTATAGTATGTCGTCCAAAATCAGTCAAAAAAGTCATACTATAGTATGTCGTCCAAAATCGGTCCAAAAAGTCATAGTATAGTATGTGGTCCAAAATCAGTCAAAAACGTCATAGTATAGTATGTCGTCCAAAATCAGTCAAAAAAGTCATAGTATAGTATGTCGTCCAAAATCAGTCAAAAAAGTCATAGTATAGTATGTCGTCCAAAATCAGTCAAAAACGTCATACTATAGTATGTCGTCCAAAATCGGTCCAAAACGTCATACTATAGTATGTCGTCCAAAATCAGTCAAAAAAGTCATATTATAGTATGTCGTCCAAAATCAGTCAAAAAGTCATACTATAGTATATCGTCCTAAATCAGTTAAAAAAGTCATACTATAGTATGTCGTCCAAAATCGGTCAAAAAGGTCATAGTATAGTATGTCGTCCAAAATCAGTCAAAAAAGTCATAGTATAGTATGTGGTCCAAAATCTGTCAAAAAAGTCATAGTATAGTATGTCGTCAAAAATCAGTAAAAAAAAGTCATAGTATACTATGTCGTCCAAAATCGGTCAGAAACATCATAGTATAGTATGTCGTCAAAAATCAGTCAAAAAGTCATACTATAGTATGTCGTCCAAAATCGGTCAGAAACGTCAAAATATAGTATGTCGTCCAAAATCAGTCAAAAACGTCATAGTATAGTATGTCGTCCAAAAATCGGTCAGAAACGTCATAGTATAGTATGTCGTCCAAAATCAGTCAAAAACGTCATAGTATAGTATGTGGTCCAAAATCAGTAAAAAAAGTCATAGTATAGTATGTTGTCCAAAATCAGTCAAAAAAGTCATACTATAGTATGTTGTCCAAAATCAGTCAAAAAAGTCATACTATAGTATGTCGTCCAAAATCGGTCCAAAACGTCATAGTATAGTATGTCGTCCAAAATCAGTCAAAAAAGTCATACTATAGTATGTCGTCCTAAATCAGTTAAAAACGTCATAGTATAGTATGTCGTCCAAAATCGGTCAAAAACATCATACTATAGTATGTGGTCCAAAATCTGTCAAAAAAGTCATACTATAGTATGTCGTCAAAAATCTGTCAAAAAAGTCATACTATAGTATGTTGTCAAAAATCTGTCAAAAAAGTCATAGTATAGTATGTCCTTCAAAATCGGTCAAAAAAGTCATAGTATAGTATGTTGTCAAAAATCAGTCAAAAAAGCCATACTATAGTATGTCGTCCAAAATCAGTCAAAAAAGTCATACTATAGTATGTCGTCCTAAATCAGTCAAAAATGTCATACTATAGTATGTGGTCCAAAATCGGTCAAAAACGTCATAGTATAGTATGTGGTCCAAAATCAGTAAAAAAAAGTCATAGTATAGTATGTTGTCCAAAATCAGTCAAAAAAGTCATACTATAGTATGTCGTCCAAAATCGGTCAGAAACGTCATAGTATACTATGTCGTCCAAAATTGGTCAGAAACGTCATACTATAGTATGTCGTCAAAAATCAGTCAAAAAAGTCATACTATAGTATGTCATCCAAAATCAGTCAAAACGTCATAGTATAGGATGTCGTCCAAAAATCAGTCAAAAACGTCATAGTATAGTATGTCGTCCAAAATCAGTCAAAAACGTCATAGTATAGTATGTGGTCCAAAATCTGTCAAAAAAGTCATAGTATAGTATGTCGTCCAAAATCAGTCAAAAAAGTCATAGTAAAGTATGTCGTCAAAAATCAGTCAAAAAAGTCATAGTATAGTATGTCGTCCGAAATCGGTCAGAAACGTCATAGTATAGTATGTCGTCCAAAATCAGTCAAAAAAGTCATACTATAGTATGTCGTCCAAAATCGGTCAAAAAGGTCATAGTATAGTATGTCATCCAAAATCGGTCAAAAACGTCATACTATAGTATGTGGTCCAAAATCAGTCAAAAAAGTCATACTATATGACTTTTATAGTCATATAGAAGTCTGACTATAAGACATAAATTTTGGACGATTTATGTCGTCCAAAATCAGTCAAAAATGTCATAGTATAGTATGTGGTCCAAAATCAGTCAAAAACGTCATAGTATAGTATGTCGTCCAAAATCGGTCAGAAACGTCATAGTATAGTATGTCGTCCAAAATCGGTCAGCAACGTCATAGTATAGTATGTGGTCCAAAATCTGTCAAAAACGTCATAGTATACTATGTTGTCCAAAATTGGTCAGAAACGTCATACTATAGTATGTCGTCAAAAATCAGTCAAAAAAGTCATACTATAGTATGTCATCCAAAATCAGTCAAAACGTCATAGTATAGTATGTCGTCCAAAAATCAGTCAAAAACGTCATAGTATAGTATGTTGTCCAAAATCAGTCAAAAACGTCATAGTATAGTATGTGGTCCAAAATCTGTCAAAAAAGTCATCGTATAGTATGTTGTCAAAAATCTGTCAAAAAAGTCATAGTATAGTATGTCCTCCAAAATCGGTCAGAAACGTCATAGTATAGTATGTCGTCCAAAATCAGTCAAAAACGTCATACTATAGTATGTCGTCCAAAATCGGTCCAAAACGTCATAGTATAGTATGTCGTCCAAAATCAGTCAGAAAAAGTCATATTATAGTATGTCGTCCAAGATCAGTCAAAAAAGTCATACTATAGTATATCGTCCTAAATCAGTTAAAAAAGTCAAACTATAGTATGTCGTCCAAAATCGGTCAAAAAGGTCATAGTATAGTATGTCGTCCAAAATCAGTCAAAAACGTCATAGTATAGTATGTGGTCCAAAATCTGTCAAAAACGTCATAGTATAGTATGTCGTCCAAAATCAGTCAAAAAAGTCATAGTAAAGTATGTCGTCAAAAATCAGTCAAAAAAGTCATAGTATAGTATGTCGTCCGAAATCGGTCAGAAACGTCATAGTATAGTATGTCGTCCAAAATCAGTCAAAAAAGTCATACTATAGTATGTCGTCCAAAATCGGTCAAAAAGGTCATAGTATAGTATGTCATCCAAAATCGGTCAAAAACGTCATACTATAGTATGTGGTCCAAAATCAGTCAAAAAAGTCATACTATATGACTTTTATAGTCATATAGAAGTCTGACTATAAGACATAAATTTTGGACGATTTATGTCGTCCAAAATCAGTCAAAAATGTCATAGTATAGTATGTGGTCCAAAATCAGTCAAAAACGTCATAGTATAGTATGTCGTCCAAAATCGGTCAGAAACGTCATAGTATAGTATGTCGTCCAAAATCGGTCAGCAACGTCATAGTATAGTATGTGGTCCAAAATCTGTCAAAAACGTCATAGTATACTATGTTGTCCAAAATTGGTCAGAAACGTCATACTATAGTATGTCGTCAAAAATCAGTCAAAAAAGTCATACTATAGTATGTCATCCAAAATCAGTCAAAACGTCATAGTATAGTATGTCGTCCAAAAATCAGTCAAAAACGTCATAGTATAGTATGTTGTCCAAAATCAGTCAAAAACGTCATAGTATAGTATGTGGTCCAAAATCTGTCAAAAAAGTCATCGTATAGTATGTTGTCAAAAATCTGTCAAAAAAGTCATAGTATAGTATGTCCTCCAAAATCGGTCAAAAAAGTCATAGTATAGTATGTTGTCAAAAATCAGTCAAAAAAGCCATACTATAGTATGTCGTCCTAAATCAGTCAAAAAAGTCATAGTATAGTATGTCGTCCAAAATCAGTCAAAAAAGTCATATTATAGTATGTCGTCCAAAATCGGTCCAAAACGTCATACTATAGTATGTCGTCCAAAATCAGTCAAAAAAGTCATATTATAGTATGTCGTCCAAAATCAGTCAAAAAGTCATACTATAGTATATCGTCCTAAATCAGTTAAAAAAGTCATACTATAGTATGTCGTCCAAAATCGGTCAAAAAGGTCATAGTATAGTATGTCGTCCAAAATCAGTCAAAAAAGTCATAGTATAGTATGTGGTCCAAAATCTGTCAAAAAAGTCATAGTATAGTATGTCGTCAAAAATCAGTAAAAAAAAGTCATAGTATACTATGTCGTCCAAAATCGGTCAGAAACGTCATAGTATAGTATGTCGTCAAAAATCAGTCAAAAAGTCATACTATAGTATGTCGTCCAAAATCGGTCAGAAACGTCAAAATATAGTATGTCGTCCAAAATCAGTCAAAAACGTCATAGTATAGTATGTCGTCCAAAAATCGGTCAGAAACGTCATAGTATAGTATGTCGTCCAAAATCAGTAAAAAAAAGTCATAGTAAAGTATGTTGTCCAAAATCAGTCAAAAAAGTCATACTATAGTATGTTGTCCAAAATCAGTCAAAAAAGTCATACTATAGTATGTCGTCCAAAATCGGTCCAAAACGTCATAGTATAGTATGTCGTCCAAAATCAGTCAAAACCGTCATACTATAGTATGTCGTCCTAAATCAGTTAAAAACGTCATAGTATAGTATGTCATCCAAAATCGGTCAAAAACGTCATACTATAGTATGTGGTCCAAAATCAGTCAAAAACGTCATAGTATAGTATGTGGTCCAAAATCAGTCAAAAAAGTCATAGTATAGTATGTCGTCCAAAATCGGTCCAAAAAGTCATAGTATAGTATGTCGTCCAAAGTCAGTCAAAAACGTCATAGTATAGTATGTCGTCCAAAATCAGTCAAAAAAGTCATACTATAGTATGTTGTCCAAAATCAGTCAAAAAAGTCATACTATAGTATGTCGTCCAAAATCGGTCCAAAACGTCATAGTATAGTATGTCGTCCAAAATCAGTCAAAAAAGTCATACTATAGTATGTCGTCCTAAATCAGTTAAAACGTCATAGTATAGTATGTCGTCCAAAATCGGTCAAAAACATCATACTATAGTATGTGGTCCAAAATCTGTCAAAAAAGTCATACTATAGTATGTCGTCAAAAATCTGTCAAAAAGGTCATACTATAGTATGTTGTCAAAAATCTGTCAAAAAAGTCATAGTATAGTATGTCGTCCAAAATCGGTCAAAAAAGTCATAGTATAGTATGTTGTCAAAAATCAGTCAAAAAAGCCATACTAAAGTATGTCGTCCAAAATCAGTCAAAAAAGTCATACTATAGTATGTCGTCCTAAATCAGTCAAAAATGTCATACTATAGTATGTGGTCCAAAATCGGTCAAAAACGTCATAGTATAGTATGTGGTCCAAAATCAGTAAAAAAAAGTCATAGTATAGTATGTCGTCCAAAATCAGTCAAAAACGTCATACTATAGTATGTCGTCCAAAATTGGTCCAAAACGTCATAGTATAGTATGTCGTCCAAAATCAGTCAAAAAAGTCATACTATAGTATGTCGTCCCAAATCAGTCAAACATGTCATACTATAGTATATCGTCCTAAATCAGTTAAAAAAGTCATACTATAGTATGTCGTCCAAAATCGGTCAAAAAGGTCATAGTATAGTATGTCGTCCAAAATCAGTCAAAAAAGTCATAGTATAGTATGTGGTCCAAAATCTGTCAAAAAAGTCATAGTATAGTATGTCGTCAAAAATCAGTAAAAAAAAGTCATAGTATACTATGTCGTCCAAAATCGGTCAGAAACGTCATAGTATAGTATATCGTCCTAAATCAGTTAAAAACGTCATACTATAGTATGTCGTCAAAAATCAGTCAAAAAGTCATACTATAGTATGTCGTCCAAAATCGGTCAGAAACGTCATAATATAGTATGTCGTCCAAAATCAGTCAAAAACGTCATAGTATAGTATGTCGTCCAAAAATCGGTCAGAAACGTCATAGTATAGTATGTCGTCCAAAATCAGTCAAAAACGTCATAGTATAGTATGTCGTCCAAAATCAGTCAAAAACGTCATAGTATAGTATGTGGTCCAAAATCTGTCAAAAAAGTCATAGTATAGTATGTTGTCAAAAATCTGTCAAAAAAGTCATAGTATAGTATGTCCTCCAAAATCGGTCAAAAAAGTCATAGTATAGTATGTTGTCAAAAATCAGTCAAAAAAGCCATACTATAGTATGTCGTCCAAAATCAGTCAAAAAAGTCATACTATAGTATGTCGTCCTAAATCAGTCAAAAATGTCATACTATAGTATGTGGTCCAAAATCGGTCAAAAACGTCATAGTATAGTATGTGGTCCAAAATCAGTAAAAAAAAGTCATAGTATAGTATGTTGTCCAAAATCAGTCAAAAAAGTCATACTATAGTATGTTGTCCAAAATCAGTCAAAAAAGTCATACTATAGTATGTCGTCCAAAATCGGTCCAAAACGTCATAGTATAGTATGTCGTCCAAAATCAGTCAAAAAAGTCATACTATAGTATGTCGTCCTAAATCAGTTAAAAACGTCATAGTATAGTATGTCGTCCAAAATCGGTCAAAAACATCATACTATAGTATGTGGTCCAAAATCTGTCAAAAAAGTCATACTATAGTATGTCGTCAAAAATCTGTCAAAAAAGTCATACTATAGTATGTTGTCAAAAATCTGTCAAAAAAGTCATAGTATAGTATGTCCTTCAAAATCGGTCAAAAAAGTCATAGTATAGTATGTTGTCAAAAATCAGTCAAAAAAGCCATACTATAGTATGTCGTCCAAAATCAGTCAAAAAAGTCATACTATAGTATGTCGTCCTAAATCAGTCAAAAATGTCATACTATAGTATGTGGTCCAAAATCGGTCAAAAACGTCATAGTATAGTATGTGGTCCAAAATCAGTAAAAAAAAGTCATAGTATAGTATGTTGTCCAAAATCAGTCAAAAAAGTCATACTATAGTATGTCGTCCAAAATCGGTCAGAAACGTCATAGTATAGTATGTCGTCCAAAATCGGTCAGAAACGTCATAGTATAGTATGTCGTCCAAAATCAGTCAAAAAAGTCATACTATAGTATGTCGTCCAAAATCTGTCAAAAACGTCATAGTATAGTATGTCGTCCAAAATCAGTCAAAAACGTCATACTAGAGTATGTCGTCCAAAATCGGTCCAAAAAGTCATAGTATAGTATGTGGTCCAAAATCTGTCAAAAACGTCATAGTATACTATGTCGTCCAAAATTGGTCAGAAACGTCATACTATAGTATGTCGTCAAAAATCAGTCAAAAAAGTCATACTATAGTATGTCATCCAAAATCAGTCAAAACGTCATAGTATAGGATGTCGTCCAAAAATCAGTCAAAAACGTCATAGTATAGTATGTCGTCCAAAATCAGTCAAAAACGTCATAGTATAGTATGTGGTCCAAAATCTGTCAAAAAAGTCATAGTATAGTATGTTGTCAAAAATCTGTCAAAAAAGTCATAGTATAGTATGTCCTCCAAAATCGGTCAGAAACGTCATAGTATAGTATGTCGTCCAAAATCAGTCAAAAACGTCATACTATAGTATGTCGTCCAAAATTGGTCCAAAACGTCATAGTAAAGTATGTTGTCCAAAATCAGTCAGAAAAAGTCATATTATAGTATGTCGTCCAAGATCAGTCAAAAAAGTCATACTATAGTATATCGTCCTAAATCAGTTAAAAAAGTCATACTATAGTATGTCGTCCAAAATCGGTCAAAAAGGTCATAGTATAGTATGTCGTCCAAAATCAGTCAAAAACGTCATAGTATAGTATGTGGTCCAAAATCTGTCAAAAACGTCATAGTATAGTATGTCGTCCAAAATCAGTCAAAAAAGTCATAGTAAAGTATGTCGTCAAAAATCAGTCAAAAAAGTCATAGTATAGTATGTCGTCCGAAATCGGTCAGAAACGTCATAGTATAGTATGTCGTCCAAAATCAGTCAAAAAAGTCATACTATAGTATGTCGTCCAAAATCGGTCAAAAAGGTCATAGTATAGTATGTCATCCAAAATCGGTCAAAAACGTCATACTATAGTATGTGGTCCAAAATCAGTCAAAAAAGTCATACTATATGACTTTTATAGTCATATAGAAGTCTGACTATAAGACATAAATTTTGGACGATTTATGTCGTCCAAAATCAGTCAAAAATGTCATAGTATAGTATGTGGTCCAAAATCAGTCAAAAACGTCATAGTATAGTATGTGGTCCAAAATCGGTCAGAAACGTCATAGTATAGTATGTCGTCCAAAATCGGTCAGCAACGTCATAGTATAGTATGTGGTCCAAAATCTGTCAAAAACGTCATAGTATACTATGTTGTCCAAAATTGGTCAGAAACGTCATACTATAGTATGTTGTCAAAAATCAGTCAAAAAAGCCATACTATAGTATGTCGTCCAAAATCAGTCAAAAAAGTCATACTATAGTATGTCGTCCTAAATCAGTCAAAAATGTCATACTATAGTATGTGGTCCAAAATCGGTCAAAAACGTCATAGTATAGTATGTGGTCCAAAATCAGTAAAAAAAAGTCATAGTATAGTATGTTGTCCAAAATCAGTCAAAAAAGTCATACTATAGTATGTCGTCCAAAATCGGTCAGAAACGTCATAGTATAGTATGTCGTCCAAAATCGGTCAGAAACGTCATAGTATAGTATGTCGTCCAAAATCAGTCAAAAAAGTCATACTATAGTATGTCGTCCAAAATCTGTCAAAAACGTCATAGTATAGTATGTCGTCCAAAATCAGTCAAAAACGTCATACTAGAGTATGTCGTCCAAAATCGGTCCAAAAAGTCATAGTATAGTATGTGGTCCAAAATCTGTCAAAAACGTCATAGTATACTATGTCGTCCAAAATTGGTCAGAAACGTCATACTATAGTATGTCGTCAAAAATCAGTCAAAAAAGTCATACTATAGTATGTCATCCAAAATCAGTCAAAACGTCATAGTATAGGATGTCGTCCAAAAATCAGTCAAAAACGTCATAGTATAGTATGTCGTCCAAAATCAGTCAAAAACGTCATAGTATAGTATGTGGTCCAAAATCTGTCAAAAAAGTCATAGTATAGTATGTTGTCAAAAATCTGTCAAAAAAGTCATAGTATAGTATGTCCTCCAAAATCGGTCAGAAACGTCATAGTATAGTATGTCGTCCAAAATCAGTCAAAAACGTCATACTATAGTATGTCGTCCAAAATTGGTCCAAAACGTCATAGTAAAGTATGTTGTCCAAAATCAGTCAGAAAAAGTCATATTATAGTATGTCGTCCAAGATCAGTCAAAAAAGTCATACTATAGTATATCGTCCTAAATCAGTTAAAAAAGTCATACTATAGTATGTCGTCCAAAATCGGTCAAAAAGGTCATAGTATAGTATGTCGTCCAAAATCAGTCAAAAACGTCATAGTATAGTATGTGGTCCAAAATCTGTCAAAAACGTCATAGTATAGTATGTCGTCCAAAATCAGTCAAAAAAGTCATAGTAAAGTATGTCGTCAAAAATCAGTCAAAAAAGTCATAGTATAGTATGTCGTCCGAAATCGGTCAGAAACGTCATAGTATAGTATGTCGTCCAAAATCAGTCAAAAAAGTCATACTATAGTATGTCGTCCAAAATCGGTCAAAAAGGTCATAGTATAGTATGTCATCCAAAATCGGTCAAAAACGTCATACTATAGTATGTGGTCCAAAATCAGTCAAAAAAGTCATACTATATGACTTTTATAGTCATATAGAAGTCTGACTATAAGACATAAATTTTGGACGATTTATGTCGTCCAAAATCAGTCAAAAATGTCATAGTATAGTATGTGGTCCAAAATCAGTCAAAAACGTCATAGTATAGTATGTGGTCCAAAATCGGTCAGAAACGTCATAGTATAGTATGTCGTCCAAAATCGGTCAGCAACGTCATAGTATAGTATGTGGTCCAAAATCTGTCAAAAACGTCATAGTATACTATGTTGTCCAAAATTGGTCAGAAACGTCATACTATAGTATGTCGTCAAAAATCAGTCAAAAAAGTCATACTATAGTATGTCATCCAAAATCAGTCAAAACGTCATAGTATAGTATGTCGTCCAAAAATCAGTCAAAAACGTCATAGTATAGTATGTTGTCCAAAATCAGTCAAAAACGTCATAGTATAGTATGTGGTCCAAAATCAGTAAAAAAAGTCATAGTATAGTATGTTGTCCAAAATCAGTCAAAAAAGTCATACTATAGTATGTTGTCCAAAATCAGTCAAAAAAGTCATACTCTAGTATGTCGTCCAAAATCAGTCAAAACCGTCATACTATAGTATGTCGTCCTAAATCAGTTAAAAACGTCATAGTATAGTATGTCATCCAAAATCGGTCAAAAACGTCATACTATAGTATGTGGTCCAAAATCAGTCAAAAACGTCATAGTATAGTATGTTGTCCAAAATCAGTCAAAAAAGTCATAGTATAGTATGTCGTCCAAAATCGGTCCAAAAAGTCATAGTATAGTATGTCGTCCAAAGTCAGTTAAAAAAGTCATAGTATAGTATGTCGTCCAAAATCGGTCAAAAACGTCATAGTATAATATGTCGTCCAAAATCAGTCAAAAACGTCATAGTATAGTATGTCGTCCAAAATCACTAACTGTCAAAAATGTCCTAGTATGTCAGTCTGGCGTGTTCGGTTCCACCAGGGCAGGGAAGGGGTGTGTGCGGTGGTTATCTCTGTCTGGCTCCACAACCACAGCCAGCAGCCAAAATGAAAATAAAAAAACTTCCCTCATCTTTTTTTTTATTGTTGTGAAACTGAACCCACTCTGAGATGGTCTGCACACAACCCCACTGTCATGGAACTGAAGCTGCCATCTTGTGGAGTGAACGTCACTCATGGTTACGAACAAATCCTCCTCCACATGGAATTCCTGGTGTCAGTGAAGTCGGCTCCTACTGAAGAACTGCAGGAGCAGCTTTGACTGTTAACGTTAAAAAAAAAAAAACATAGTGACATACAAGCTATTCTTACAGAGCTGCAGAGCAACTTTCTATGGTCTGAAATTTAAAAACTGTGTGAAATTCAATTCATTGTAAGATTTGAAGTCATGGCCTCAGAGATTCAAATCATCTTATTATTATCAAATTATTTATTTAGTTTTGTTTGTTGCTGTAAGTGGTATGATCCACTTAGTGCATGCACGTCATGAATAAAGACAGGAAACAGAAAAAAAAATGCATCGGTTCTTCAATCTTTAATGTAAACAGCAGTTTTGAGGGGCTCTGAAAAATCCTAAAGAAAAACATCAGAAGGTATTAAATAGGTAGGGGGGAAAATACATAAATCAAACCAGAAATAAAAACCGTGATCTGTTTTTAAATAAAAGAAAGAAAAGAAATACACAGACTTTCAATTTTGTGGCCATAGTCCTGAACACACACAAAAAACCAACTTCCCTTCAATCAAATACCAACATTCTCTTTGTAACAACTTGGCAATTTTAAAATCACAAAATTCGGACAACTTTACAAATGGTAAACAAAAATCAAATATTGCTTAGGAATGTTGTGTACAGCAGTGAATAAACTGAGGGAGGGATGAGTGTGTGGTTCATAATGGGAGTGACTGAACAGGTGTTGTTTTTGGGCAAAGTCACAGCGTGAGTGTGTACAAGATGCAATAAGCTGCAACGGGATTATAACATCAAGATTAGAATATATATATATATATATATATATATATATATAAAAAAGAGGCTTTCTACTGTCGTACAGTGCCTGGATTTTGTGGATGGACTTTTTTCTAACAGTCTTCAGTATATTTGTATTAGGACAGCATGGATACAAGAGACTATTTTCATGACTATTGAATCTTTTTTGTCAGCCCCTTGGAAAACATCTAGCTGCCACAAATACTGTAAGTGAGAACGTGACAGGAAATACTGCTGGGGAATTGACAACAGAACACAAATCCCAACCCTCCCCCGCGTCCCTCGGTCCCTCGCTGCTCCTGCCGCTCCTCCCCCCCCCACAAAAGCCCTGAGGAAAAAAATAATAACATAAGCATAAACAAGAACAACAAGGAAGCAGGAATCGAATAGAATTTCTACGCATTTTGTCTACAAATGATCTTCAAGCAAGATGACAGCTGGCACCGTGGCCAGGAAGAAGAAGAAGTATGAATGTATAGAAACATCAGACACAGGAGGAGAGTGAGGAAAAGGATGCAGGACAACCAGTGACAGGCCAAATCTCCATGGAAAACTGATGAGCGTGAATCGACCCAGAGTCCTTCAAGTGCACCGAGCATGTTAATATGCACCGTTCTCTCCATTATTGAGGTCTAGCGAAGACAAAGAGGAAAAAAGTGTGGAGAAAAAAAAAAGCCTATTTCTCATCAAAGTTCACTTTTTGTAATGTTATATGGTTTTATTCATTTTTGTTCCAGTTTATAAGAAAAGGGCGGGGGGGGGGGTTGGTCCAATGAGTACAGTAGGTGCTGAATGGGTCTGGGTTCTGTTTCGGTTATGTGTTTGTCTAGTTACAGTCGTAAACAAAGTCATAGTTGCTAGGTTCTTTGGGAATTGGGGGCGGGGCCTCCGGAATCTGGATGTTCTCTAGATCCAAAAGGCGGAGCTTCATCTCCATCGAGAGCAGGGTGTCCATGTCAGACTTGGTGTAATCGCTGGTCATCTCCTTACCGAGGAGGGCGTTCAAACCGTCGGTCCACACGCAGTACTGTGGACACAGAGGGAGGAGATAAATCAGGAGTGAGACACTGAACTCGTGAAACTAGACCGGGGGGGAGGGGGAAACGTCTATAATTAAGCAAGTGATGTTGATCAAGTGGGAAAGCAGCTGACAACATGGAAACACCATCTGCTTTAAAGACAGGCCTTCAACAAACAAACCATCAACACAGTGACTCAGGAGAAACAGAGCGGAGACACCTTCTTCTTCTCTTAATCTAATTACAAACTTGCTCAAGGACACACACACACACACACAGTGTCTCCAAGTTTGACACTTAAGGGAGTTGTGAGGAAGAATTTATTAGAAAAAGTCATAAAATGACCACAATTGATCGTTGGAGATTAAGAAAACGTGTTCATTCAAATACTCTGATGACGTATACAGCATTGCAATATAAATAGGAAAATGTATGTATATGTGTGTTTTATACAAAAGAACCACAACAGTGTTGACTTACCTCATGTTTGTCGGGAGCAACGAAGTTTAAATACTCGTCAGACTCGTAGAGGACAGAGAAGGCCAGCTCTAAAACCTCCTGGACAGAAGTAAGGGTGACAGGTGGGGAGGGGCGGCGGGAGTGGACGTGGGATGGAGAAATGAAGGGGAAAAAAAGAGAACAGGTGAGATTTGTAGTACAGTATATATACACAGTATATAACCTCTCTCCTCTCCTCATGCCATCATGAGAGAGAGAGCGAGACAGAGAAGTCAAAGAAGAGAAATACACGGCTCGTCCTTAGAGACTAGACGTTATAGATGACATCATTTACGTTATTTATACGAGTGGAAAACAAATTGAACACAGTGGGAGGATGGAACGGGGACGAGGCGATACAGATGTGTATAGATGAAAGCAATTCATTAAAATGTGTGCTTGCAATCTGCGTGAAATTAGGGTCTAATTTACTAAAGCACAAAGCAATTACACAATCTGGGCCTCACAACCTTGGCAGAGTTAATGAGGCAGCGCTGATAAGATCGCGTTCAGATAAGAAAACAAAACATGTCCTGATGCCGAATCACTCCCACTCAACGCTGACTTACAAGTTCATAAAAGTAGCACTGTGAGAGCTTTACAGTCTCATTTCAATCTGTGGAGATGGAAAAAAATAAAATAAAAAAGGGCCGTATGAAGAGGAACGGTGCAGAGATGCTGACGTTAAAATGCAGAGGCAGTAAAATATTGTGTTTGTCATCTTAGTGCATTATCAGGCTGAGGGAATATACTGGATTATAGACCACACAAATAAAACAAATCTTGAACAGCTTTTACTCTTTATGCCATGTAATAAAAAAGACATCGTGTTCTATTGTAAATTTGGTGTTGTTTTCCCACACGAATATGCACCCGCGCTTTAATTCTCCACACTTATCAAATACTCCTTTTGAAAATGCACATAGAGGCGAGAAGGTCTGCCTCAGAAATGAGATGCAGAGTGCAGTGCAGGTGACGGGCACACTGCTCCTCCAGGTCGCTGCACCTGCTCTCTAAATTACACACATTTCATCAGACACAGACAGCATCTGAACCGAGGTCAAGACAAGACGGCCCCTCGCTACGTCCACCTCTGTCACCTACGCCGCTAAACTTTGGAACACTAGATATTTTGAAAAGAAAACTTTAAAAAGCACCCTGTGTTGTGTTTTATTTGCATCTTTTGTTTTATTTCAAAGTTACTTTAGACTTTTCCTTTTCATTCCACCCTGAAAATAAAGTGTAGTATTATTATTATTATTATTGTTATATGGCACTAATTGGGCCAAAACTATCAGGCCTACATTTGGAAGTTTTGAATATCGGTTTACTCTCCGTCCTCTGTCTGTCTCTGCGCGCACATTCTGCTCTGAAGCCCGCAGAGGTGACTTTGACTGGCTTTGTAACACTGAGTAATGAAATCTGCTTGTGTTTTCATTCACGAGGCTGTGACAGAGCCACAGATCCCCCTCGGGTCATTCCTCACGACCCGCACTTATCGACAAGGTAATAAAAGAGACAAAGCGGGAAGGAGACATGCTCCTTTGTCTTCAAAGCTATTTATCCACGATACAATATATCTGAGTCCCATGCTGGGGGGTGGGGGGGGAGTCTAGAGAGGCAGGAGAGGAGAGGAGAGGAGAGGAGAGGAGAGGAGAGGAGAGGAGAGGAGAGGAGAGGAGAGGAGAGGATGATGTTTACACACACACACACACAAGATGGCTCTTTCATTCTAGTCAAGGCACCACAGTGGGCTGTGTTACTTTCAAATTTAACCAGTACAAAGAAAAGATGTCAGCATGTTGACGTGGCTCTTCTGTGACTTGTGTTTGCAGCTAAAGGAATAGTCTGTGATTTATTCCTGCACGACGTCACTGACGGCCACGTCTGGAGACACAAAGTTATTGAGTCATTTCCCCAAAGCAGAATTATGTAACTGACATGATGTTATGAAGCTCTCACACACACACACACACACACACACACACACGCATCACATGTGGCATACACACACCTTGTTTTGCTTCAGGGCTCCCTTCTCCTTCATGTGAGGACAGTCTTTGCCGGTGATAACAGCTTTGATATCAGCCACAGGCACTGCAGAGAGGACAGCAGCATGTTCACAACAACAACAACAACAACAACAACAACAACAACAACAACAACATTCCTATGACAAATGCGTCTTCGTTTAAAAAGATGACTTAATGATACATGTTATGAGCTGCACTCACGTTTGTCCTGCAAAGAGTCGTGGGGTACCTCGCCCTGAGGGCTCTCTTCCAGGTCTCCATAGTGCAGGACTTTATGGTTCGGAGACAGGCGGCAATACCAGAATTTATCTGGGAGAGAAGATTAGGGAGGAAGAACAACAAAGAGGAGGAGGAGGAGGAGACAGATTTAGACGGGTTATCGAGTAACGCACTGGTAGACGACATCATACGCGATTAGATGAGTCACCAATGGGAAAGAAAATTGTTGCACCAAAAGAATTCTAAGATAAAGAAATAAAGAAAAAGGCCTGAAGGAAAATCCACAGATGGCTGTAGCACTGTGTATGAGAGCAGACCAGATGGCTTTTATCATTTTAAAAATGATAAAAAAAAAAAAAGATAAATAAAAAAAAACACACGTTAGGATCAAGAGAGGACAGTCTTTGCTTTTTTCCTGGCAAAGCTTGACCATGACTTCATGTGACTGGATTTATTTTCCTTTCAAGACAATAACAAAATCTATATTCGAAGCAGAAATATTACAGACACCAGATCCACAGTGGATACAGAGAGGGGCAATAATTACTGGAATAAATGCTGTTTAACAACAGGTCAATGAAATTCATATATATATACTAAATTAAAATTCAGGGCAATTTGGAGAGTTGTGGTTTGTAATTTTTACTACACGTGCAAATCTGTCACATAAAACAACTGAAAAAAGGAGGAGGTTGCTCATTTTTATGTGACTGCTTTTAAATCATACAATCTGTTTTTTTTTCTAACTAAAAATACTTTAAACGATATATATATTTTTTTATTATTAATAGGATGTTGCTGTCAAATGAAGATGATTTAGGTGCTGATAGAGTTGATGAAGTCCTAATTCAAATCAAACTCTAGAATGACAACATTCAACAAACACCAGGTAAAACCTCCAAGTCCACTTTTTGCATTAGTGCATCATTTACACAAAGCACACTTTCCTGAGCCTCTATGGGTGCTGAAACCTGCCAGAATTCTGCACTTAAAAGACTCTACTCTTTCTTCCTCCCATCAAAACCCCAACATCGTGAGCTTTCAGAGAGAAGCTTTTCCTTGTAATGGCCAGACTTGCACTTTTGAGGGTAAAGAAAAAGAAGAAAAAAACGAGTCCTCTGCACTGGAGTCGACTAAATGAATATTAGATGTAAATGCCTGAGTCCATTCAGGCTGGGGGAGTTTGAAATAGTTGAACAAGATGCTGAGGGATGAGTGGGAGAGAGTGAGAACCAGCGACTTTTTATATATGTACAAAAAAAAGGTTTTTTAAAAGAAGAGGTCACGACACATAACAGTATATCGTTTCCAAATCTCACAACACAACTGTGAAATTGTGTTTTAAAGACAAGCTGTTAAAAGCTTGATCAAAATGAGGAATATGATGGTGTTATGCCGTATATTCACACATGCATGCAAGGAAACCAAAAAAAAAAGAAAGCAAGGAATGACAGATATGGAGGGGATTGCAGGAGTATACTGTGAACATACAGTGTGTCCTCAGAGGAAAAGACAGCTTTCCTTACAGTCAGCGTTCTGCTGCAGCTGGTTAGAGCAAGTGTAACGCTACAGGCTATTGTGCTAAATTAAACCGAAGCGCTTTAGCGAGAGTGTAGGTCCACTCTTTCTGAATGGCGAGTATTTTTAGACGTCTTGAAAATGTCAGAGTGCACCGACGTAGGAGGGGAAAAAGAACCAAAAAAAAAAACAGCCACGTTTTGATTGATTTGATTTGACTTATTGGTAGAAGTGAAGAGTTCCTGCAGGGCAGCTGACGACAGCGTGATGCATTAACAGTGACGTGAACAGCTTGTCATTTTTTTTTTTTTTCAAATTTTAAGTGTATTTGCACACGCAGAGAGAAAAGTGGCAGAATGAGGGGATGGAAATTGCAGGGAGGAGGAGGACAGAGTAATGAAGGGATCAAGCGACGGTGGTCTGAAGTGCAGTATATTACACAAGCTAAATGCTAGTCCTGCTACTCTTAAGAATTATTGCAATGCGTTCTTATCCGAGATGGCTGTAGCGTCTTCCTTCGTATCCCTCTATCCTCAGTGTATTAATTTAAAATAAACATTTCCAACAACCTTTAAATCCATAGAAATCTGACTTTTTAATGACGTCATCTACTTAACCCGTCTCTGCTACAACTCCCATAAGAACCCCTGACCCCTGCGTTGTTGTCATTGTTTTGATGAAGAGAACACGAGCAGCAGATATCACATACTGTGTGTTTACGTCAAGAGGAAGCACCGCGTGCACGGTCATGAGAATTTCCTTCACAGAAAAACTTAAATGTGAGCCTCTTAATTCATTTCCTGAAGAGCTTTATGATTTTAATCACGTGACTTTAAGTTGTTTTGATGTGCCTCATGTGGCCTGTATGTGCAGGAGTGAGAGAAACATGTATTTATGTATGCGAAAGGGAATAAGGCGGTGAGTGGATACGCAGAAGGGACAAACTTTGCATGGGCACAACAGAGGAAGATGTGAATTTCAATTCCTATGTGCTCATGATCGGTTGGTGATGGTCATGTCACGTCAGGGATGTGTAGCACACGTGTGTAAGAACTGCATGTCTCACCTTGTCTCCTGCGACTGCTGATTTTCCTGAAGCAGGTTCCATCACACAACCTGTTGAGCCTCTGCTGTTTGATCAGCTCCATGATCTCTGGCTGGATCTTCTCCCTCAGCTCCCTGCATTTAAAAATAAAAATGCATACAGTATTATCCATCTGAAGCTGCAGGACAAAATCTCTATCACCCCCAGTGGACTTCTGAGTAATTACCGAAATGACCTACTTTTGTAACCATCAACTATCCCCATCCTCTCTCTAACGGAAAGAGAGAAAATAGAGAAAGACGAGGTGCCATCTCCTGATGTTTGTTTCTACAGTATTTTGGTAAGTTACCTGTTCTAAATCTGTCTTTTAATGTGAGTATTACTTCTAGGCATGGGAATCGGTATCGGTCAGTATCAGTATATTGGTCAAAATCACTGGATTGGATATCGGACAGATAAAAATGTAAAATCCGATACAATCCAAAAATCCTATACGTGTGACATGCTTTACTCTGCACAGACTGTAAACATGTAAATAAAAACCAGCGAAGGCATTTTAGCTGAGTCATGTTTGGGCTGTTTATGACGACAATATTTGTTACACAGTTGGCTTTGAAATGACTCAGCATAAATGTTGTTTTTAACAGCTTCATACGTTCATAAATGGTCTAAAATGACTGTATTGGACTGATATTGGTATCAGTATTGGACACAAAAAAGGTCCCTTCCCTAATTACTTGCCCAGCATGAGTCCGTGGAACTTGGAGCTGCATTGTGAAGGAAACAGCAGCAGCTGTGACTGGCACATATTGAGGCAGCTTGGTTGCTGTTGGCTGGGCGCACATTTTCAGTATCATGATTCAAATCCGACTGAACACCCAGGTTTATTTTTAACAGTAAAAACTAGCCGTCCTGCTTTACTAGAACTGTGCAGCTGCTGCACTCTGTGTGTGTGCAGCGTGGGAATGCCGCCAAAGACACAAAACAATGTCATACTGAGAAACACAGAAATTCACAATAGGCTTAATCAGCACTGTGTGAACTGATCTGACAAAAGTTTGAATGTGGCGGACATTTCATTTATTTTAAAGTTCAGCTACAGGAGAAGTATGTAAATGTTGCAAACCATACACATCCCATGCGCAGCCAGCAGTGAAGCCACATGACGCTGTGAGACATGAAGGGAATTCTTTTACTTTTACCCCGGGTTTTCTGAAAGCGAGCATTATTCATCTGATACCGACTGCCAGCAGGGAACAGAGAATGAGAAACACACAGAATGAACACAGTCAGAAATGTGTCCCACTGCTTCCCAAAAGGCTGATCAGTGGGAATCTGTGCCGCTTCTGCTCCTGATTAGATCACTCATTTATTCATGCGTCGACATGCAAGTGTGTCTGTGTTGCTTATTAATGTGGAGCACACAACACTTGTCAGCATGAATTATGCATAATATCTACACCAGTGCCGCTCCTCGTCTTTTTCTTGAGACATTTCCATTTCATTTCTTTGTCTATTGAAGAAATCAGATGCAAATGTGTATTTCTAACAGGTGAGGTACATTTTCTTGTTTCCCTCACAGATTCATCAGACTCATTTGCCTCATCAGTCACTCCTGTCATCCTGTGATCTGTAGTTGGACATCCGCTACGGCATCTTAAAAGAAACAGCAGAAAAGGGAAGGAGTGTCTGCTGGAGAAAGGATGGGCAATGATGATCACTTGCCTTTACTGCCTCATCCCTGCGTTTGGTCTAGACACAGATAATTTCTTTCCCTCTCTTCCCAGGAAGCAGCTCCAGTTTCATTCTACTCTAATTCTCTCCAACACATACAGAAAAATCACAGACAACTGAGTTAAGTGGCTGGTGTTTTGCCAAGTAGCACTCTGGTTGGTATTAGGTGTTAAAATGAAAGAAGAGAAGCAAAGAAAAAACTATTTTAAACCTTGTGTGTGTGTGGAGCGTTATACAGTAACTTCACAGTTTATGAGTGGAAAAGGGACTCGATAACAATTTCATTTAAACCACCTTTCATTCTAATTTCTGGGGGATTAAGTCATGCATTGAACGTTTTCTTGTGAGCGTGTCCTCAGCAGTTCTGTGTGTTTGGTGCAAGCAGCTTCAGTTAAGAAAAAAAGTACTTCTAAATCCTGCTAGCAAGAGTCAAAGTGACCTTTAATGTTTTTTGAGCAAGGACATTTCAGAATAGACGCGGCTCTACTCTGAAGCTATAAAGTCTCCCATTCGCCTTCCTTTGATTTCTGAGGCCATTGTTTACAATAATTGGCCCGCAGAAAATTGGCAGCAATTGTAGAATGTTATACGCAGCTCCTTTAAATCTGCAGCCTGACATTCTGTGCTCATTATGTTTACAAATCATGACCGCACAGTATTGATTAGGGGGAAATTCCATGCTCGGGTAGACTAACACTGCTGGAAGGAGACTCATCAGTCTGCGATGCTCTGTGCTCTCCATGTTATTCTGTGATCAAATGCTTTTCATTTCAGCGTCTGATTCCATCTCAGTTACTTATTGCTCAGTTCTCCCAATGTGTGAAGACAGCCTGAGATTGTCTGTGAACTGCTTGCATTCAGGTATACTCTTATTTTTCCTAATTAATAAAATACAAAATGAACGAAAACATTGTATTCTACATACAAGTTTGAAAAATAATAATAATAATAATAATAATTTCTTTCAACAAAGTTAAGTCATTTGTGCCACAGTTTCCCAAAACGTCTTCCACTTACTGCAAATAATTGACTGCAAAGGTTTGGTCTCTACCCTTCCAGTATTGATTCAATAAGCCCTTGGCTCAGCATTGATTACTTTTCAAACAGACACCCTCTGTGTGTGAAACAAATTTTCAATAACGCTTGTTACTCCATTAAATACAGGCACGACAAAACAATGTTCTCCATTACAGAGCCTGCATTAAATCAGTGAATGATCCATTACAGAGCGGCTCTCCATGCGTAATGAGCTCGAGGGTTGTTAACAGAGTATCCAATGGGAACGATGTTTGCAGACAGTTTGATTAAATGCATATTTTCAATCACAGGATGAAAGCACAGGTGCAACGTGCATCAGGTCAATAGCTGGGATTTGGTTGACAAATGAAAAGGATAATAGAAAGAATAAATCACAAGCGTATGAATTAATGAACCATGTCTCTTGTTCGTTGATACTAATTAAATCCTATGTTTTGTTTTTTACTTCACACGGGTAATAACAGCTGGAATATCACTAAGCAACTCCCTCAACAGAGGAAACATGGCACCTTTTGTACACTTCAGTCAACCAGTCTTAACCTTTGATAGGTGTGGATTTTACATCATGATGACAGACTGTACATCAAAAGCAGGTGCAGTCTTCTCGTTGCAAAACAAACTCCCATGTTAAAACAGTGAGATTGTGAGGCCATTTTTGCACAACTATAATTCACAGACATCACCTGCAACCAGGCAACTAATGGTAATGGCCAATCGAACTGGTGTCCACATGTGCCATGCTTTATCATTTATTTTCCTCTAAATGGGAAATATAATTCATTTCCATTGAAGGTCAAGGTTGAGGTAACTTTATTCGTACCAAGATTTGCTTTACACACAGACCTGACAGACCTGAAGGTTGCGAAGGAGACCATTAACTCCTCCCCAAAATTGTACCCATAAACTTCTAATCAAACAAAGCTAGTGGCTATTAAATAAGTTTTTACTTCCCAGTTAGACTCATCCTACAAACTGGACACTATGTCCACTTTTTATATGTACTGTATATATATATATATATATGTTCTATGGTTGACTCACAGAATTGGACGTGACTGGAAATCTTCCTGATTCATTCTTTCGGACTGGCGTATCTTCAGGATCTCCGTGTAGCTCAGATTCTGCAGGCGACTCTTGAACTGGTCCAGAGAATTAGGCTTGAGAGTCAGCGCTCGCATGATCTGCTCCCGCACCACCTGCATTACCTGCAGAGGAAAGGAGGGGAGAAGACACAGTAGGTGTGTGAGATTATTATAGACGCCAGAGACATGCAAGAAAGTACGTCCTTTATTCAACTGTTGGCATAGTCAGTACAAGCTGGTAAGGCTTAAGCAGCCCCTCATATTTTTTGGGGTCAGAGAAGCTTAAAAATCTTGTGTTCGGTCCCAAAACGATTAATGAAGTGACTTTTACTGAACTGGAGCATTTAGAGGAAAAGAACAAAGCAGAATAATTCATCTGTGGCTCCTCAACTGTGCTTTTCAGTATCAAGCGCTAGTGAAATGCATGACAGAGCTTCCTTATAATATCCTGGCAAGCTAATACCATTAGTCTGACTGCAGAAGCATGACATGAGAAATGTTCCAAGTCATCAATCTCATTGGTGGGGTCTTTGTGATCAATGCCGTATTCAACACAATGAGAAAGTGCCTCACAGCAACACATAGAACAAATCACGCATGTCCATATCAAATAGCCCGGTGCATATGCATTACTGTCAGGAGATAATTAGTCTACAAACACTCTCCACAGATGGACACACAGGGAACCCTTTGCTGCTTGAAAAACATGAATTGTATAAAGAAAATTCAAATCTTACACATTTGAAATGCAGAAAAGCATCTTTAATTCAGCAGGCAGCATTACATGATTCAACAGTTAATAAAGCAGCGACTCTTTATATGTAGGAGATATACTGTATAATACTTGAAAACGGGTTGAAGTGGGCCAGTAAATCCTGCTTACATTAAATGTGATACTTGGCCATATGAATAAACTTGACAGCTTCTTTGTTTCTTTTGTAAAGTGGAGCCCTGCTGTTCCAGTTACCGCAGACGGGCGGTGGCAGACATGACAAGAAGCCCTGATAATGACTCAGCCTTGTTAGCAACTTCCTCGGGGTGTGCGATTGCTGATTCACCGAATCAGAACATACTGAGGTGACAAAGAAATACACCAGCTCCCCTCATGTTCTCTCGCTGACTTCTCTTGATTGTATTCTCTTGTTTGTCTTGTGGTTCAAATGCTTCAGGATAAGCAGAAGGAAGTATTTCAAGCCTTATAAGGACAAAAAGGATGTCAGTCAATAAGAATAAGGGTGTTTTATGTGTATGTGAAGAAAGACAAGTGGACTTTCCCTCTAATTGATCTGTGCTTGTTCTTTAATATTCAGTGTCATCTGGCTCTGCTGCCATAACAACCACGCCAAGGCCCAGTGAGCCCAAATCCCAGATAATAATACTGCGCCTCCTGATTGTGTTCACTGCAAACTACTATTACTAATCAACTTCATAACCTCTGGACTCTCAATAGTCTCATTAAGCGATGGAGAGCTTTTACACAAGACTTCAGCTGCTTAGAATACAAGCCCTCCACCAAAAAGACACAAAAGACACAAGCAACTGAGGGTCATGCTCCTGACTCGATGTTGGAATGCACAAAAGACTTAACCTGGACTTAAAACTACACTTTTAGGATTGCAAATGTAATTGCAATTGTAGATTCGATCCACCTTGAAGGTAAAAACACAGCTCTGACCACACACACGCACAACTTAATCGAGGGACTAGCCTTTGACATGCAAATACGTTCACAGTGTCGTATAGAAATGTGCACTATTTGACCTTGGGAACAAGGGCAATAAGGTGACAACTACAGAAAAAGTCTTATTTAGCATTAATGTAGACAGTTGAGCCATCAGACAACGAATCCTGATGTGAAACTTACTCGGACACAAACCCACAACTGTGTACGAGATGTTTTCTTGATGAGATCTGAATCTGGTATTAAGGCCGATACAGAACATAAGTAACAGGACTGGGCTGTTGAAAATAACTCTGATAAAAGGTATATGGAGGGCAAAGGAAGGATGTCATCCAAAACCAGATGCTGTTACTGTCCTTTCATGTTTGAAGCATCAAAAGCTGTTAAATGTCTATAAATACAGTCAATGGATGAACTAAATAATTCAGGATTTGCCCAGAGCTGGAGTCATGTTTCAGTTAACATGCAGCAAAAATGTCCCGCGTAACAATGTCGAAGACGTAGATCAACACTTCTCCTCCCGTAGATCACGTCCCTGTCCCACCCACCTCATTTCATTTCCCTCGGTCAGTTCATCCATCCATGAAGACTCCGGTCCCTTTCTTCCTCAGATCTAATGGCGAGTAACATATGTGGGCTGATTTGTGTGTTCTGTCCTTGTCGGTACTTCCCTGTTAGCAGTAAATCATATTTTCATGGGGAGAAACAGGCTTCCAGCTAACAGTAGATTTACACCTCCTGGGCTTTGTGCCGTAACCGCCGCTGCTCCTGCCTTTGAGCCAAGAAATGTCCAGACAAATGATCACAGCGTGCAATCAGGCTACGAGAGATTCATCACTCCTATCTACTACTTTTAATCACAGCTTCCCCGAAGTTGCCTGTAATACATTTTTCCACAAAAAAACATCTGAATATAATATTTTTCCCTGTGATTACAAAAATTACAGGAGGTGCATTCAATCTTAAAACGCTACTCTAAACAAACAAACAACAAATAGGACACTAAAAAACACAGTTTAAGCTATAATTGGATTTCAGTGAAGACTGCGGATTGTAAACACAAACAAAATCTCTCCCCGAGAAGATTTTGAAGGCAGATCTCACTGGTCACCTGCAGCTTTGCTTTCCAGCCTAATCCTGATCTCCAGAGACGGGCTGCCATGCGGCGCTGGTGTTTCAGCAGAGCCCTCCCCCGAGAACGTTCATTAATATGCCTTGTTTGCAGTCATGTCTCTGGCAGGAAAACAATTTTGCTGGCCCATGTGGCTGCAATCTTGCTAATTAACACTTGCGAATATTCATCACATTTGAAATGCACACATGGTCCTTTCACGACAGGGTGGGGGGGCGGGCTGGGGATGCGGGCATTATGAATATTTTATCCACATCTTTCTTTTTCATGCGCTGATTGCTCAGAGCACCTTGGCAGAGGTGAGGTGATGTCATCGGCGGTGAAACGATCTTTGCAGGCTGAGCTCACACCCAGGATAAATTTAGGCTCTGACATCATCTGAGCTACACTCTGATTTTTTTTTTTAAAGGCCCAGTGTGTAATAACTAGTGACAATTAGTGTCATCTACTGGTGAAACTGAGCAATGTAAAAAACAAAAGACTCTTCTGCTAATCGCTCTCTTTGCCTAAGCATGCAAAAGAAACTATGGTTTGAGCACAACAGCAAGGATTCACAACTCCAACTCTTGCTGTGGTTTCTTCCCCTCTCTTCATTGGTTTATGGATCAGGTTCACTTGGGCAGAGCTGTTCTCCAGCTTCCAGTTCACAGTGCACATACATCCATTAGGCGTGCTGTGAAACATGGAAGTGCAAGATAATGGCCTCCATAAAGCAAGTGCTCGCCTAAGGTACATATAAAAGGCTTATACTAAGGCTACAAAACCAAAACAAACATATTTATGGTCAGTATATTTAATTTCTGCCAATAAACCCGCCTAACTGTTACACACTGGTCATTTTAAGTCCAGAATTGTTCGTGTTGTCCTCTTCTTTATAATCTTGTTCAGCCAAGATTGGTTCTAACTTGTCCACCTTTATTTCTGTCTCTTTTTATGTTCCCTCTCACGCTCCTTAATCTGGTCCAGACAGCAGGCCATCATTCTTTTTTCCCTAGTTCCTTTGCAGCAAAGTTACAAGGCAGAGCAAGCATTGGCAAAAGTTATTAAGCGCTGGTCCATGAGCTGTTCACGTAATGAAGAGACTGACTAATCTGCCACACTCCTTCATCCTCACTCTCCTCCTTTCTTGCTTTCAGTTTTCGGCTCAAACTGGACAGTGGAGCAGTCCCTTGCTCCCCCCCACCCCCATCCATCATGGGCAATGTGTCAGCCATAACAAATGACAATCCCCTTTTTGGCAACCAATCGACTGTCGCTGCTGCTCCATTTACCTAAGAGGATGCTAATGGCATAATTTAGCAGCTGTCGGTCAAATGCTTATCTGCCACTCAAAGCTGGTTGGAGAAATCATGGGGAGTGTGTAGGAGAGGAGAGGAGAGGATTGGTGGGCAAATAATCATGCAGTAATCACAGAATAATGCCTTCGCTGTAACTCCCTGAAAGCAATCAAAAAGTCAACCTCATTTAATGATAATGGGGCCATCACTAACGTGAGTATCTGCCTTTTAGGCTTTGAAGTAAGAAGAAGAAAAAAGAGCTTACTCGCACGCACACACACACACTTTCACTTCTGTCAGAGCCTGCTTTTTTAAATCCAGAGAAAAGGAGAACAGAGGGAATCCATTTCCTCTCTTTATTGAAATGGTAATTACATGTTCCCTCACTGCCACTAAATCCCACATTCAATTAATAATTATCTTCTTCAAATTTGACAGTGGTGTCATTAAAAATGAAACAATGCCACGGAGACGGACATGAAAGGATACTCATGTGTTATCCTGCTGCACAGAGCGAGAGGAGGCTGTGGTGGCGGCTTGTATTAAATTTAGAAATTGATAAAAATGCATTGAGTAAAGAAGCAGACGTTTTTCGGTGGAGCTGACAGAACTGGAGAAAAAAAAACAACAAGGACAATTTTGTGGTCAGCGATTTATGACTCGAGTACAAAACTGAAGCCAATTCTCCTGCTGTCACTGTAAATTATCCAATAACTCAACCACCATCAGCCATGATTAGAACAAACACTGTTGTTGACGCAAGATCAAATCAAGTATTAACACGTTAAAATGACTTGTTTGTACGTAGACAAGCGCATATCATTTCCTTCTGCTTTCTTTTTTAATGAAACAGCAGTGACACTAATCTATGCCAACCAATGCCAACTGTGCCGGTTTTTGCAATCCATCACTAAATGTGGTCTGTGGGAGAGGACACACACACGCACACGATAAGACAAACAGCTCCGTCTGACAGGCGTTAGACAGCACAAATGTCACGGCTTTGCTTTGGTCACAACAGTGCAAGGCTTCAAATACTTCCTACAGATTTGGACCAATAAAAACCCAGAAACTTGAGCTGAAACAACAGTGCGACCTGCTGCTGTGCATCATGTCAGCTGTCGTTGGAATCATACTGTAGATACGATGGTTACAGAAAATAGACTTGTAAACACAACAACAACATGAGAGTAACTTAAGCAGTATTTGGACGCAGTATTTTCTATCACTCATCTTTCACACCCAGTCACACGCTGCCAGGAGCAACATGTGGGGTTAAGTGTCTTGCCCAAGGACACATCGGCATGTAGACAAGCGGAGCCAGGAATCAAATCCACAACCTTCGACTCGCTCTACAACATGTAATTACCTCATGAGTGGATATAAAACCGTTTATAAAAATGGAGGTAGTAGGACAGACGTGGCATTTAAGCCACCACGAGGTAACTAATAGGTGCAAAAGGAACTCCATTTGAATGAAAGTCTACAGGATGGTGTCAATTGCTCCTCTTCAATAGAACTTGTCAGTTTTGTAAATGATGTTTCCATTTAGAGGAACCATAAAGACCATAAAGTACAGCACATATGAGTGGAGACCAGTGTGATTGTGCTGGTGAAATCACAACTCTTGATACTTCACAATGGGATTTGTTTAGACTGAGTCAGTGTATATCAGTAAGAAATAGCCTCAACAACAACTGTTGTATGCTCTTCGATAAAGTGCATTTTAAAAATGTAATTGGAAAATGAGTAGGAAAACAATATCTCAATCTAAATAAATAAAAAAAATACTCACCCATTGCTCTGTTGGCTGCAGCCGAGTAACTGGTCTTTTACGGTTTCACAGCATAATTCCAAATTTTAAAGGTTCAGTCCCCAACATTGTTAAGCTTGGTTGAATGACATGTTAATATAAATGCCCCACAAAAGGCTGCCAGGCAGTCAGCACAAAAGAACAAAGAGCAATGAATTCTTCAAAACAGTCAGACTCCCAGATTACATTTAGTACAGTGAGCTTTTTTTTTGTTACGTTCTCCTGACAACCATGTCATGGCTCTATGTAAATTCTGCTGAAAGCAAGTGAACAGGCACCACTTCGATCCATTATAATTTCAATTACGTATCTGCCCTGCACAGCTCTAATGTTAAAAAAAAAAAAAAAGTCACCGTATCTGGATATTTGAATAGAATAAAGTGGAGCGGTAAGGGGTACATGTAACTTAAAAGTGAACTGGAAAACAGCTCTCTTTCTTTATCACTGAAAACCCCAGGGACCGGTTTAATGGGATTACTGCTCCACAAGGAACAGCACATACTGCACTGTCGGCGAGGCAGATACAGCCAAAGTCAGTGTGCGTACTGATCCTGCAAATATTCTCATTTGTTCCTTCATTTACATGAATTACACAGTAAGCATGGACATGCACAAAAAATAACTACTATTGTATTTCAGAGAAATTCCCAATATGCTCATGTACACACACACCAAAACCCTTCCATTGATCCTGTTCTTCCCGTAGACTATATACAAAAGAATGGACATAGTCTTGCGGTTAAAAAAATGAACTCTCATTTTGATGCCTCATGATTTACAATTACCATGCTTTATTTTCCTCTAAACGGGAACATTATTTACATTATTTACAAAATTGACATCATGTGCTATTGGACCTCAAACTAGTGATTGGGACCATTAACTTGAGTAAACTTTTTGCAGCATAGCCCCCTGGTGCCTACTTCCTCAGCTTCTCACTCATTCATTTTCTACTACTTTATCCTCCACATGAAGGTTGCGGGGAGCTGGAGCCAATCCCAGCTGACATAGGGTGAAAGGTGGGGTAACAACCTGCACAGATTACCAGTTCATCACTGAGCCAACACACAGAGATGGAAAACTGCCTCACACTCACACCTAGGGTCAATTTAGACTGATCAATTAAACTCTTCTGGGAGGATCCTGGAGAGAATCCACACACAGAATTCCTATATAGAGTCTATACAGTCTTCTTCCTTCTGCATGAGAAGTGCAGGTCAGTGTAGCGTGGGGCCAGAAGTGCATGGTCAGACAATATGTTCGGAGGAGCTCTTTTTCCAGCAACCAGCTCCACGAGGTGCAGCGCAGCACATAATATGAATAACAGGAGAGTACGTACACCCAGGAAATCACCACTATAGTTGAGTCGATCACGAAAATGCTGATGGCAGCCAAGTTCTGACCTTGGCTTGTGCACAGTGTTGCCGTAATGAGTAATGTTGTTGTATCGTGGTGCAGTTGTTATATGAAAATATGAACATTCCGCATTAATTGTCTCCCAGGGATGAGCAAATTGGCTGTGATTAAATAACCATTCAAGGGCATCAAAACAGGTAGTATTTCATTATAGGCAACGGCTCTCATTAGGAACAAACACCATCCTTCAGTTGACAAACAATGCATCACTCAACGCCTGGTGAAATAAATGCATCCAATTTCGTCAGAGAAAATGCAAATATCATCATTAAGATCAGTTGCAGGGTTTTAAATCAAAATCTAAGCTGATAATTGCACAGAGCAACAGTTCAATCAGCTCATTTGCTTAAGGAGAGCAAGTACATTTTCCACTTAGTGTTGCAGCAAACATATGCCGTGTTTCCTCACTTCTTTTGGTTGGAGGAAGGTGAGCCTCATAACAGTGACACTATGACCACGGACAGTGAATGTCTGAGTAAGAAAGCGCTGTGTTAGTTTCACCTCCTGAAACAAATCATTGCTTCCACACAAACGGGAGAAAACACTTCAACTTGAACCCAAACTCGAGCACACTTCAGAAAATACGATCACCAACAATGATAACACGACAGCGGCCGCATTCCAGCATGTATCAAGGAAGAGTCACTTCAACACCTGAGAGCCTTTGTTGGCTCTTTTCATTGTCTACAAGGAGCCTAAAGTACACATTGTAAACGGCGTTTACACAGTAATGCACATTCATTTACAAAGAAAAATGAACAGATCAATAATTACAAAGAGTAAACTAGAGTTCAGTTGTCTTTTCCCCTGCCGATTTGCAGGGAGCTGCTGAGGCAACGAGACCAGAAGATCATTATCTTGATCCACAACAAAGCAAAATGTTAGCTCTGCCTCTCCGCTCATGCAATTCTGACAGTTTGATGCTAATGGCCGAAGATCTCTCTGTGGTCTGATTAGTAAGCTCAGCTCTGGCAGTGTGAGTGGGCCAACGCTGCAACGCTGAGATCAGAGATGCCCCTTTAGGCACACACAGAAACACACACAAGAAGGTTTGTAGAGAGACACAAAGCTTCGAAAGCTCGGCATCCACCCTTTTGCCCTTGTAACACACAAAAAGAAAGAAAGAAAAACATCAAAACAAACGACTTCACACACCACAGTTATTTGTGCGCACACGTATGCATATGCACGGATAAATGTGTGTGGAAACAAATCAACAACGTTGTATAAGAGGTGGGAGGGTGAGGCGGCCGTGATATAAATAGCCTGTCTGAATGCAACAATAGAAGTGGGGCGGGGGGGTCAAGAGACAAGAAAGAGGAGGAGGAAAAATGAGAGAGGAAGAGCAGGAGGGAGAAGACAAAAACAAAAAGGAAAAGATATAGAAGACTAAAGGAGGAAAAAAGGTAAAGGCGAGGTAAATAAAATGCAGGAAGAGGATCGGGGGTGTGGTTGATGATTCTAGTCATATTTTGTACTGTTTTATGCAACGCACAACGGCAGAAGTCCTAGTTGTTGGCATATGGAAGTATGTGTGACACTTTCACCAACTGTCATCCGCTGCTTCCTGGAATCCAAACATGGCGTCCACCCAAAACCTTTGGCACCTGCACTGGCCTTCATTATTGTCACATGACGTGTGACTGGATGCACCAGCACCAATTTCATTATGTTGCAATTTCATGTCATGTTGCTTAAGAGTGTCCCTTATTGATTCGCTTAATTAAAACACCACGACTAAATATTCTTGAACTGCACATAATTCGTAACAGATTCATGAGGGTGGATGAGAGTGTCAATCGGCTCCAGTTGCCGGGGCTTTTGAGGATAATCCCACATGGGACGGGTCAGTCTGACTGAACAAAGCAGATTATCTCCTGTCCTCTGTATCATACCTCGGCCAGAACGAAAAAAATGTCAAACTCCATTAAAAAATAAGCTTTGTGTTACATTATTAATGCTGAGCGGCGACTACATGATCTTTTGGTTTGTTGCGATGGTCACTATAGCCGTGTTTCCACCAAGTGGAACAGTTTTGTTCGGTATAGTACGGTTTCCGTTAGGAAGAGTACCAAAACAAGGCAATCAGAGATGGCAGACTTCGCCACATTCACGCAACAAGCCTCCGTTGGCCTATATGTGTAACAGACTCTGGTGCATCGACGGTAGAGCGCCTGACTCCAGATCAGAAGATTGCGTGTTGAAATCCACGTCAGGGTCACAATTCTTGGGCCTCTGTTGCTCATATTGAAAGCAAGTGTGGAAACACAGACCCCGGCCCCAACCATTCCATTCCTTGGTACCCGTACCTTGAGGTACCAGAGTAAAATGGTATCTCAAGACCGGTTCTACCCATGACAATCAGCTGATTGGGAGACAAAAAAACATCACTCCCTTGTGATTGGTGTTAACGTCCCATGGAAGCTGAGGCAGACGCCCACAGTCATTCTCATACAAAGCTTGACGTCTTGTTGAGACAAACAGCCACAAACCGAGCAGGAAAAACAAGGAGCTGCTGGATGTCCTCCATTGTTGACAACACCCGCAGAAAAGACCAAACTAAAACTAGCGATGGCGTCAGAAGCATGTGTGTATGATATTTACTGTGTTGGCCTATGAGAGGATGACAGGTTAGACCATCAGTCCCTGAAAGAGAATTTGAGGTAACTTCATCACTTCTCTTTCAGTTTGCCATCTAGTCTGTTTACATTTGTGACCTTAGGGGACATGACTTGTTACATTTCAGAAGGCAGAACAATATAAAATCAATCATGCCAGACTTTCTGTGGGGAGGTTATGAGGTGTCCCAGACCTGCATTTTGACATGGCATTATTCACCTGCTCATCCAGAGCCCTCTACTCGGACACCGAAGAACAATGTTTTTTTTGGAATTGAACTTCCCTCTCATTTTTTGGGAGCAGTTTCACCTCCGGCTCTGATCTTGACTTTCTCTTCTCCATGAATAAGGTGAAGGTCTTTTCGCCTCCTAGATCCTCTGAGGCAAACATTAGAGAGCTGGAGGACCCTAGTGGTCCTCATGCAAGTCACTTCAAGCCATCTGCTCCAGCCTCAGTCATATCCAGAGCCAGAGCTCTCGGAGCAAAGAACGACGTCAAATAAAAAATGTGGATTGAAAAACTATACAGCAGAGAGTTGCTTTCAAGGCACGTGCTGCCATCTTATTATGACTTTTGATACAGTATTTCTTCGCTTGAACATTTGTTAGACAGTAAAAGACGTTTCTTCACACAAAGTCGGGTTGAAAAGGACACTGAGAAGATATTGTACAAATGCAATCAGGTGTTGGCAGGATTCCACAGCCTGTGTCTGACCTCACTCTAATCCTGTGTCAACCCCCCCCCCCCTCCAACACTGGATGAAGCTCATCTACAACTGTGAGACACAGTGTGGAGTGTTGGCATTGGATTCCTATGATGACAAATGGAGGGGTGTTGATGTGGAGTAATCCCATTCACAACAACAAAGCCCAACCCCCCACCCCACACATTGTACAATACAGATGATGTGTGTGTGTGTGAGATGGGGGTAGGTGAACAGAGCATGTGTGTATACATGCATGGGTTTGTGGGTGCTATCTATCAGATTATGATTGTGTGACTGAGGTTGTGTGTGTGTGTGTGTTCATGAAAAGACTGACCGAGGTCCTGGTCTAACCTGCTTACGCCTCGTCGAGTCTACAGCAGCCCATCTGCCGATTCTCTACCTCTCCGCTGTTCTGCTCCTGCCTCGTCTTCTCCATCTCTCCCTGCCTCATCCTTCCCCACTTCTCCTCCTCCGCAGCCAGGCAACAACACAGACACTCCCCTCTTCCTCCCTTACTACTACCACCACCCCTTGCTCCGTGCATCCGTGATAACCACTTGCAAAGCACTCTCTCTTTCTCAATCCTTATTTCCATTCTTGATACTTACACATCACCTCCATGTTTCCAAGTGTGGTGTGATACTCTCCACAGTGACTGATGAATCCTCCTGCTTTTGCCAGAGAAGGGAGTTGTAACCTCTCGACAGGAGACAAGGATGCTGGAAGGATGGATGGATGGATGGTTGGATGGAGGGAGGGAGCAGATGGCTCCTTGGAAGAGCAGTCTAGCTGAGTGTAGACACTTAGCTTCAGCGTTAGCCACAATAAGGGAAGACTAGTCTGTCAACACAGTTCCTGCACCTCCTCCTCCTGCCTTTTCTCTTTGTTCCTGAATTAGTTGTTCATTCCTTTAGTTTTCCGGCTCGACTCTCTTTCGGCATCAAATCTTTTACTTCAAAATAAAAGCCTCTCGTACAAACTCTACCTATCCTCTCCCTACTCTGACATTTGTGTGTGTCTCTCTATCTGCCTTTCCTCCCTCCCACTGTGAATCTAAGAGCATCAGCCAGGCTGCTCTGCTTCACTTATGTTGATCTCCAGGCTTATGCCCTGATTGGACACACGCCACAACCAGAGACGCCAATGATGGCAGAGCAAATGGATCACATGATATGTGTGTATGTGTGTGGGAGAGAAAGAGAGAGAAAGAGAGAGAGAGAGAGAGAGAGAGAGAGAGGGAGATTTAGATGGAGGGGGAGGAAGGGAAGAATGACAGAAGAGGAGGAGAAGAAGGAGGAGGGGTATTTCAAGTGGCTGCACGCTGCTTCACTGGTGAGGTTGTATTTTTTTTTTGCCCGAGCAGAAAGAGAGAGAGAGAGAATGAGGCTTTTGTTTTTCTCCTGTGGGGAAGGAGGAGAAGGAGGAGAAACTCTCAGCACAGATGTTTGGATGGAGAGACAAACAGCCGTACAAGACCGAGCGTCTGATAGACTGACGCTCATAAAACACAGACATGCCCACATGCAGCGGAGAAGTGGCTCCATCACACACACACACACAGATCCAGAGTGCTGCAGCACAGCAGCGGTAATTGGACAGTGGTTGCTATGGAAACAGGAAACAGGGGAAACGGTTGCCTGACGGCCAACATTGTGCGCTCTGAGCATCACACTTGCCTCCATTAAACACACACACGGACTGTGTACACACAGCATGTACACGTCTCTTGTTCTGTAGAACCACATATTTTACTAATGAAATTTAAACAATAAAAAGGACACAAATATCTGTGTGTGTGTGTGTGTGTAGGCCGTAGAGCTCCAGTATTTGCAAGATTCTTTTAAGCCTTTGTTGTAAACAACCAAGTATATCTTGTGAGAGCTTGTGTGTGTGTGTGTGTGCATGTCTTTGTGCACGGCGCAGGTGCTCGGTCAGCCATGAAGAGCCAGCCGCTGAGAGAGCCATCAGCATTTAAGAAATGCTGCGCCCACCCAAACACCGACACAACCTGCACAAGGTGCTTTAGTATTCCACACCTCAGAAAGATCAGTGCCAGCGGCCGTCGGAGCTGAAGGGAAATCTATCCGTACACCATCTGATTTGAATTGAATGCCCCCAGAATTATCTCTGACACAGCGCATCATTCTCCCACACACCCTGAAGAGGTCACATCCTTATTTTTCTGTGTAGTTACAGACTCTGAGGTTTCTTGCATAAATAGCTAAATCACTGGTCACATTATTGGACTGTTGCCATTTCATTGTTGTCGAAATGTTGAATGACTGATACAGACTAGAATATATAGCAGACTATTGCAATCGGTAAAACCCAAAGCACATTTGTGCTAACTGTGCTAATAGCTGGGCCACTATAATGTGTACTCTACCACTATGTGGGCAGGATTATGTCCTTTACTGATAGGATTATGTCCTATAGAGTAGGGGATTGTATCAGGCCCTTGCTCTGTATACAAATCTATTTGACCTTTGATATTTGATGATTTATATTATTTATTTCACTCATTTAATTTATTGTTTTTTTAAATTATTTGTTATTTATATCATGAAAACAGTTCATCTGTTCCGATTCCATAAACACCCAATGCATTATAATGCATATAACACAGTGCATATAAAAAGGGTTGTTGATTAGGCTCTGGGTTGAGGTCACCATGATACCATGGGTCAGAGACATGACTGTGTTTGTTTTGGATTCCAAACGATTGTGGTCTAAATGGTTCATTTCTCCCTTATTATGTGAGTCTGGCTGTAACAGAAATGTGAAAAGAAGCCAAATGTCCTGTTCTATGTCTCTCTATTCACAAAGATGTCTCCACCACTCTAAAACTCATGCTTCTATTTCATCTAAATTGGTTTTATAATTTATATTTGCTCGTACTGACGCAAAGGATTTATTGGAATCTGCATCAAGTTTTTCTTGTGTGCTTTTTAGGCCACAGTCATCTACATTAGAGGAAAAATAAAGTTTCTTTCATGCGCAGTCAGTGACACATTCGGTTTAAAATAAACATCCGAGTGTCTTGTTGACAGAATTGTGAGGAAAATTGCAACTTTCCGACATCGTCAGAGGAGCTGATGTCTCCAGAGTGTCTCCGAGTTCAGAGCCGTTGCAAACTGAGCCTCAGCATTTGAGTCTGGAAGCGCTGAGCTGCACACGCACCATTTAGCTGATAGAGAGCCCTTGAGACCAAATAGTCCTACTACTGACAAGCTGCTGCTGAATTTCAAAATCCCAAGGTACCGCGTTATGAAGGATGAGGCTGGGGAGAAGGATGGGAAGCATCGTCTATTTCAATTTGATTGCAATCGGCTGTCGCCTTTGAGGTAGAGAGGGTGAGGAGGACAGGATGGAATAACAGAACAACCTGCGAGTGGAGCTGTGTTTACAGCATGAATGTTGCGTTTTAACCACAAATGAAAATCATCATGTCTATTAGAGATGGTCTTATAACTTCTGGTACATGTACATTCACTGACTTAACACAAAGTTTCCGTTCATTTTATCATTTAGATTAGACAAACACAACATCATGACAAATCTGCTACAGTCTCTTTGAAGGCTTTGGGCAATTTCATGTAATAAAACTCCAGCAGCTGCTATAGAGAATTAGGGACACTCCCCTCAGCTCATTTTGGCCCTAAAGACAATATTTACTGTTGATTGCCAAGTCTGAGTCCACTAAAGAGCTGCCCATTTAAAAAAAAAAGTCACAGTCAGAGGAGTAAATCATTTTCCTGACAGAAGTTAAGAGAGAGAGAGAGAGAGAAGGAACTGTCACCTGTTTGTGCTGCTGCTGCTGCTGCTGCTGTGAAGCTGCAGGTACTAGTAGAGAAAGAGAGAGACCGACAGAGAGGGTGGGTTCACCAGCTCTCTGTTAACTTAACCAGCCCCGTGATTAAACTGTGGAAAAAAGTGAAAAATATCACCTCTCTACCTGTTTGCTGTAGAGGGGGTTTGATTCCAGGGCTTTAACTTTTAAATGATGGGCAAAAACTGACAAAGTGTCACTGTAAAATCGAGTTACAGTGACGTTCACCCACTGTGACTCCACTGCAAGGGGAAAACATGTCTGTGGTGTGTGTGTGTGTGTGTGTGTGCTACAGCTCTAAGGGCAGAAAGGACAGAGCGAGCCAAAATGGATCAAAACAATGCATCTTATTAAAATATCACCAATTATAAAATACCACTAGCATAGATTATTGGAGAGATGTGATTTGGGTGAGCTCCGAAAAGGCTCCAAAAAGGCTCCGATCCAATAATTAAGACAGAGATCAGGACATCCATAAGAAAAAGAGTATCCCTGTTTACTTTCATGTTTTCAGGCTCTTAGACTTGATCACAAATGCTGTAGCCAGTGACAAAACAACATATTTTCTTTCTTTATAATCTTGGATCTGTGCGCTATTGAACGTCAGACAATGTTGCGGCATTCACACGGTTGTTTTCCCATCATTTAACTTTCACCAATGTCACTGAGGACGATGCAACCCCAACATCATTTATCATGATCAACTAAAAAAAAACAAAAAAAACCCAACGAATTAGCAACTACAGTGTCATCTTCATGTAGCACAAACTGAAGGACTAGTTCACTTTTATAAGACGGCACTTTTTCCGAGGACTGAACCACAGCAAACCGCTGTGTAAGCAGTGACCTGGTCACAAGGCGGCTTGTAGCTTGTGTTGACTTACTTGACGTTTGATATCATAATTAGTTTGACAAAGCTGGGAAAAGCACACAGCATCTGCTGACTGCTACAACGGATGCCCAACTAGAAACACAGCACACAGAATCTGTCGCAGACACCTCATTACTATCACCGTCTGGCCAGACACAGATTTTTCCAGCGTGAGCTGAATCAACATTCTCAAGATTACAGGAAGAATTTCATCTTCATCCAGCTCCAGATGAAGATGTAGGAGCCTAATCAGTTGCTCAGTCAATAGAGGCAGCTAATGTTTCATGTCAGGGGGGTAAAAAAAATGGCAAATAAAATAATCTCCATCTGTATCATTTCAAAAGAAAGCCCTAAAGCATGCTTTTCTATGCTGACATTAAAACTAAAACACATTTTCTCGTCTACGCCCCTTAATCGGGTCTGACACTTGAATGCACATGCCATCCTCATAAGTGATTATCACAGTATGTGACTGTGCTGCTTCCTGTCAATGTTTACAGCAGAGAATCAATCAGTGATTTATGATGGAAATGAAATGTGTATCATGGCTTTACAACAAGCAAAAACCTGCAGATGTCTCATTTTCATCACAAACAGTCATCCATGCAGTAAAATCCAAAAAATACCACCGCTGCATTTGTGTGTCCCAAATCTATACTACATATATTTGATCAACCCTCCATCTGACCTCGACATCTCGTTGTACAATACCAGTATGATGACAATAAAGTTGCTTTCCTTTCCTTCCTTTCCATATTATTAGTTGACATGTGTAAACAATAAACACACACCACTAGTTTGCAACTTCAAATTTGGAAACTATTTTTAAACTCCCATTTTGGCCCCTGCCATTCATGGCTCGGGCCCTAATTATCAGCAGAGATGGAACTGGGACAGCATGGCGGGTTTCATTTAGCTGATCGCACACACAGCGTACCTTGTTGAAGTCTTCACTTGTGGCTCTCATCTCCTTCCATGTCTTGTTAAGCAGCTGGATGGAGATGCAGAAGAATTCCTCAAAGGAGCGATCGTGGGTGAAGAACATGGGGTGGAAGTCGAGGCAGTTTTCACTGGCTGTGAACACAAGAGAGAGGCGTGCCGTCACGTACGGCTGCAGTTTGAACGAACCTGCAATCATTTGACTTGTCACCATCTACTTTGCCTTGGGTTTGTGAAAAAAACCCAAAAAACTCATAGTTAATGCTATGAATACAATGGTTACATTCATTCTACAACTGGTGGGCAAAATGTTATCACTGGCAAGTTTCTCTACCAAAAAAGCTTAATATAACTATGCAAATAACTTATAGTTATATTATAGCTCATCTTACATATTAAAATATTGACTATAAGTTGAACAATCAAAACTTTATTCATTAAAATATGTAAGTTTTTGTTGCCTTTATGAATTCATCACTTCCCCACATGAATGAGTGGAGGAGGTGTTGCAGTCAGTTCAAACAGATATGCAATAACAGTAGGACTTAGAAGGCTGAACATTGTAGGGTTTTTGTTTACAAAGCTTTTATAGCATGATCATAATCCTGACGGGTTAGACTGAAGTAGTGAACTAGAAGAAAATGTCCTTTATATATATATATATATATTTACATATATATATACACATACATACACACACATATATACACACACACATTTATATATACACACACATATATATGTATATATACATACATATACACATATATATATATATATATACATACATACATACATATCTATACATATATACATATATAAAAAGGACATTTTCTTTCAGTTCACTACTTCAGTCCATATGGTCTATGTCATCATAAAAGGGAACAATGATAAAGAACTGACAGCTGGTCAACAAAGGTCAGTTTAATTTACCTCTCCATCTGCTGAATGACTCATATTATACTAGTGGCTCTAAAAATGTATGAATATGTCATAAAGCCAGAAGGGATGTTGCCCCGAGCCTGAACCTGAACACAAGAGAATCCCCCCCCCCACACACACACACACACTGCTACTTCAAAAGATAGATACGCATGTGTAAAGAAAGTCATCACACAAGTGCTGCTGACATTTTATATGGTGCATGATGATGCATGATTATCATACATGACACACATGATAAATTCAAATTCAAAATATGTCATTTTCTGACAGATAATGCAGTAATGTTATGGCGGATAATCTAACTGACCTTTTAGAGATTCTGTGATTTAACAACAAACATGGCAGAGATTATCTTTTAATAGAAACAACCGCTGAGAATGAGATATATTGTTCCCCACTGAAGTGTGACTCAGTGTAAGTGAAAGTTCGGCTCCCCAACAACTTCAAACCAAAGATATTCCTCTGAGACAAGATTAAGTCGAGATTTCTCATGTTCCAAAACCACATGCGGTTTATTTTATTTATTAGCAGTGAGCTGAGGCATTTCCATCCACACACTCTTTCAGAGGAGGAGTGTCTGAGATCTGAATGAGAGGGTAGAGGAAAAGACAGCACTCTCAAGTGTCCAAACCATATTAACCAGAGTGTACAATTACAAGGCTTTGCATTCACTGGAACTAAATGTGTCTCCCTCTTCTGTTGTTTTGATGAGTGGCTGTCTTGTGCCAAAAAGTTGGTTCCATTAAAGAGATTCAATGCGGAGCAGCAGGGGAACCGTCTCGCCACACAAGCAGCCATGAAATTGCATGGAACGGAGTGATGGCCGGAGGCGATCTGAGCCTTGATTTGGAGTGATGGATGGGAGATTAAGGGAAGGGCGAGGTGGCAAAATCCAGGGGGGATGTGCTACCAGTCCTGGTAGTCAATCAAGAAACTAATGAAGGGGAACCAGAACGGATGCCGACTGGCTGCTTAGTCAAAAGTAAAGTGGCACAGAAGAAGAGGGGAAAACATTTGAAAATGTGTGAATTAATGGAAGAACTCCTTCTTTAGGAAGGAGTTTGGAGAAAATGACTCACAAAACTTCTCCTTCGAGTTGAAGTTTAGAGTGACTCCCGCACTAAATGGACTGTTTATTGATGGGCAGCACCCCTGAGGGGGCAAGGTGAGTGGAATTACATGTCAAGGCTTATTTGGGAGATTAGGACAGTGAGCAGTCTCATGTGGCTCTGGAGAAATTTCTCCGACCTGAGGTTTTCGCAGGACATGCTGGGCTGTAGACAGTTTTATCACCTCTCACTGGGCTCGGCAGCATCCTGAAGCAGCACCGCGGTGAGGCCAAGAAACACTCTGTGTTTATTTATATTTATACAATTCAGGGACTCACGGTTTCTGACATGAAAGTAAATAATTAAATGAAACGTATCATCTAATTAAAAAGACTATCATGGCATCTAAAAGCCGGGATCTAATCTTTTGTATTTGTCTTGTTCACACGCTCTGGAAATCAAAGATTGTATTGCACCAGCAGGTTTCTGTGCTTTCACCTTCTCCCCAGTTCATCCCACCCGAGATTAATGTGGTTTGTGTTTGAAAACTGCTATTTTTTTTCCATCCGATGATTCAATTTCAACATATACTTTAAAAATGGGGGTGCACTCAAACCTTTGTGCGGTTCACAGTGTTCTACATCACAGTACTCCCCTCGCAAACGTGCTCTCATGGCTGTGTGGATCACTGAATATTTCATCACAACATAATTCACCCGTGCTGGGGAAACAATTCAAGATGGGATCTGAGTGCAGCTGCTCTACATTTGAGCAATATTGTAATATTTACATTGATGGAAACTTTTATCTCAAATATAAAGTTGTGTTCCGTGTACTCCAACACTCTACATTTCAGGTCACGCAGCCGTTTCATTTTAGTTGACAATGACTGAATGTGGATGCAAACAACCTCAGCACTTTATAGTGACTGTCATTGCACATTCAAACGGCACACAAATACAGAGCCAGAGCAATACAACGAACTACATTACATTCTGCCTTCAGGAATTTCAATGTACAGCTCCTACAAATGACAATTTGGTGCCTCCCTTTTTCCTTTATCAGCACAGCAGCTTCTTTCCAGCTGGCTGAAATGTCACAGTTGCATAAATGCTCTTAACATTATCCGCCTGGGGAGGGAGAGAGAGAGAGATGCACTAAATGAGTGCAAAGTCATGTTACTGTGATGCGGTAACTATTGCTTTAGGCAACAAGGATAATATTTTGCACACTAGACAAATAAAATACCATCTAAATCAGTGACTGGCTGAATGTTGTAGGTGGATCGGCTGCACCGATGATCTGTGTTGACGTGTCATTCTCACTTCAAATTGTGGGGTGCACATGACCTTAAAGGGGTGCACATGACCTTAATCTAATCTTACGTGTTCGTGGGCATAAGCATGTGTATGTGAAACACATGGTGGTCACATTAGAGACCGCAAAGAAAGGACAATGTCACTCAAGTAAAATATCATAGCAAATAAACAGAGTCAAAAGATTAGCATAGAAACGACTTGCTACAGTAACAGTATCCAAACCTCGTGTTTGTTAAGACACCAACAAAAAATGCTGTACTTGCTGACAAAGCAGGAACACAGGCAGCTTCATTATTTCTTGCTCAGCACTAAGCCAAGCTACTATTTATCCCAGTCAGCAACGCCATAAAACCAGTGCTCAAAACAAGTAAACTTCTTTCCACTGATTTATGTCTAAAGTGCAAGCTTTGATTCATCACAGGTCCTCATTTCCAGCACCACTCTATAGTCTGCAGGTCTCCTTCATGCTCAGCAAGTGAAACGTCCTGAAGTCATCTGCATACGACAGTGTGGCCACAGTACATGAACGAAAAACAACGTAGGAGTCAAAACATCCACTTGTTTCAACCAGAAAATGTTGTAAAATCCACCCCGCTGCGTTATCGACTAACACAGGCAACAGGTGCTTGATGTAAAGACTTAGTGGCATAGTAAAACTTCCCATTAAGGCCTGAGTTTAATAGTCTATGTTGGAGAAGCTCCTTGTAAATCCAGTCAAATGCCTTCTTAAAGTCAATGACACAAGTAAAACGGATCTGCCCAGACGACAAGTGTCCCTTGTAAACACGAGTTGTAAAAGAAAAGACCACTATATCCACCGCTGATGACACATAATGTGGCAAGTGTGCGGAACTTCAGTCAATGGCTCACAATGAAGTGAATTAGTGGTCTAAGAATCTCATGTGAAGAGAAAAGGGAGTTATTTTACACAGAGTGAAGTACTTTGACTGAAAGGTGGTCGACACTTTGCTCTTTTTGTATGTCCCATTGATGACGATACCTAAAGTGCTCCATTTGATGTAGAATTTACAGCCACATAAAACGACACAGCCTGTGTTTCTGAAAAAAAGAAAAGAAAAACAGCCACAAAACCCGAGGCTAAACACCGGTCCTGTAATTGGTTGGAACAGGTGACAGAAAAGCCTCTTTTCATTTCAGCCATTTCCCACAGGCAACTTATTGTGGTCGTAGAGATGAGGTGGACAACTGGACACTTCGAGCGCCCAAGGAGTCTGACAGTTTTTGATGGATGAGTCACAGAGGCAGACACACACACACACACACACAATCACACATACATGACTCTGCCTGTAGCTGCATGATGTGCTATGTAGCAGCGGGGGGGAATATTAACTCGCTCTCAATTTCAGTCACAACGTATGACTGTTTCCAGCCAAGCACACGGGGTCTGAAGCACAAAGTCCAGCTGGACGGAAAATGGGCTTCAGTGACTTTTCTTTGTCCTGAAAGATTTTGGTCCATCTGCACGGCCAGATGTTCAATCCCTGTACCACCCATGAGCGAGGTAACAGGACACTGTGATGAACAGGTTACATTACGCTGGGCCATATGGGCCCTCGCGGATCTCTACAAAACTATGAAAACTATCAAGAGCGAAGACTGAATAACAAAAGAAAACTTAATATACCTGTTTATTATTTGTGAAAAAAATGCCAATCACAATTCCCCAAAGCCAAAGGTGACATCGTTAGATTGTTAGAACAGCGTAATATTCATTAAGGATAAAAAATGGCTGGAGATCATCACATATGAGCATTTGGAACCAGCAGATGCTTGCTTGAAACTGACAAACCAAAAAATGCAGGATTAGGCTCCACTCCAGCCTTGAGTTCTATTCCTGCAACTTTGAGTAAAATCAAACACACAAATCCACGAACTTTGCAAACAGCGGTGCTGGTCCCAAGCAGACACACATGCAGCACTCGTATGTTGACAAATTTAAGTTATTTCCAGTGGAAACAACTCATAATCATTTCTAGGTTTCTTTTCTGTCTCATATGGAACCATATGACATGAATGCATCATAACCTCTGTAGGCAGAGAGAACCTCCAAATCAATGGTTTTCAACAAATTAAGACACATCCTCACCGTGATCACACAATGTCTTCACAAAAGTTAAATGACTGGGGTCCTGACAGTCTCGCTATCCTCTCATCTAGTGGGATTTGTGTGTGATTGGGTTAAGGTCAGGGTTCCTGAAATGAACGTGCAACTCTTTTTCTGTGTGCGGGGATGCAAGCGTGACAGAGAGAGGGACAGCTGTCGCCCGTCATGCTCCTACCAGAGGCTGTTCGATGTGAAAGCTCTGAGGGCACGGTGACGTCAAACAGGGAGCCAATTACTCAACTGGCCACCACACAGAGTCCCGGGCATGAGAGAGGTGACTAAGCATGTGAGCTTGTGTTGGCAGCTGTTGGTGCTCCTATGTGTGTGAGTGAAAGAGCGAGCGACGTGTGGGCTCAATGCCAGCCTGGCATCTGTCTAGGTTCACCGTGTGTTTGTGTGTGTGTGAGTGCGCATGTGCAAAAAAAAACAACTAAATACAACAACCGTCCAAAATCACCTTGCAGCTCTATGTCACATGATGAACACATGGTGAAAAGTGTCATCCTCGGTCTAATTACAATACCAGCATGACCCGATGTCCAACTGTGACAAGGGGAGTGTAAGTGTGCGTATGTCTAGGCTTCTGAGGACCAGTTTGTGTTGCACACCTTATGGTGTGAGGACAAAGTGAGGTCATTTTGGCCAATCCTCACAACTCACAAGGACAGGGTAGAAGTTGGGGGTTTGGCATTTGGATGTGACGGTAACAGTAAGGTGGTACAGGGAGGGCATTGTGAGTGTAAATAAGCAAATGTGTGAGTCTCCACTGAGCTGTGTCAGCATCATCTTTTCAGTCAAGTCACTGCGGTAGCATGGCTTCTTCCAGGTTTACACGAGTGTATTTTTTAGCCATTTATATATTATTGCAAGTCATTTATACCAAATTTATACCAAATATTTCAATTCAAACACTTATTGATGCTTTAGAGACAAACTTTGGATGAGGACAGAGAACAGGGAAAAGTCAAAGCCCTATTCCTCTGTGGTTCCTAATTCCATAACTAAACCACTTTAGCATGCAGAGGACCCAGTGGTGGTCAAGATGCATTAGACGACAGAGAGGCAGCAGCAGATGAAGAGAGAAGACGAGGGGAGACATTTTAAATCAGATGTTTTCCAAGAACATGAAGAATGTCTGTGTTATACCATCTGGAGTGCAATAGGAGAGTCAGTGCAACATTAACACGAGTAAAAAATGTGCAATGCTGTTATTTTACTTGTGTATGTATACTGTAACTGTGGTACGTGTACTTTTTTATTTATTGGTTGTGATATATGCAGCACCACTGAGGCCTAACCCTGAGACATGTCATATCGTATCTTATGTAGTGAATCGATCAGTGCTCTGGACCGAGGCACAACTATTATCACCTCACGCTATAGTTTCTTCTAGAGGAAAAACTAAGATCCTATCAGATGCTGTGAGTCTCGCATGGTCTGTGCTTGTATGGTCAGTTTATTAGATACACCAATTCAACTACTTGTTAATTCATTTTGGCGTGTAGTCATGGACAAAATGACATGGTAAAGTTAAATATGAGCATCCAAATGGGGAGGAAAGGTGATTTGAGTGCCTTTAAACATGGCATGGTTTTTGGTACCAGACAGGCTGATTTGGGTATTTGAAATACCCAAATCAGCCTGTCTGGTATTTCAGAAACTACTCATCTACTGGGACTGTCACACACAGCCTTCTTTGGCGTTTACAGAGAATGGTTTCGAAAAAAGAGAAAATATCTAGTTGGCATGGCTATCAAGGTAAAAAAAAAAGAAGAGGAGAATGGACAGACTTGTCTGAAGTGATAGAACGGAAACAGCACTTCAAATAAACTCTTGTTACAACCAAGAGAACATCATCTCTGAATGTACAACACACCAAACCTTCAAGCAGATGAGCTACAGCTTTTTATTTATTACTTTATTAGGTGTTCTGTGTCCCTAATAAAGTGACATGTGAGTGTAAATACATCATAATTACACTTCAGTTCTAATTTTACAAGTGGCAAAATTGACACACTAAAGAAATACACACGTTTTGTGTGTAGGCTCACATTAAGTTAGAGCTAAACATTATGTGACATTGTTACTGTGCGTTAAGTGGCCTTCTGGGGAGATAATAGAGAAGTTGAGGGTGTAAAAGAAGCAGACATGTTGATGTCAAATGAGAGCGGCAGCATTGTTGCGAGGTGGATTGTGTTTCATCCATCGCGCCACTTTAATCGACCAAGGGCTGCTGAGAACTGTCAAGGGACTGGAGTGTCTGAAAAAACTTCAAGGATGCTCAAGACTGGAGATTCTGGATCACACATCCGTCATAGCCTGTTGTTATTTGTGCACTCCAATTGAGAAACCTTTTGCTGATGTATGCCCAAAGCTTACCAAGTGGAAAACCCTGAAGAACGCTCGCGGCCTTTAACACAAGGCTGCAACTGACAACTGTGTGAAGTGGCCAAATAGATGCTCGTGTCACGACTTGAGGGATACTCGGGATTCTACACTTGACTTTTTTCCTCCACACACGCCCATTAGGGAGTAGACTTAAGGGAGTGATTAGCTGCAGTAACCCTAAGATTTAGCAGGCTGTTGCACTCAGAGTCAAGTTTTTTTTGTGCTTAGCTTGGCTAAAACTAATGTTAGCAAGCACATTTTGTGATCGATATTAAGTGACACTTTTAGACAAGATAATGTAATGACTTGTCAGCATGTGAGAAAAATGTCTCAGTGGGTCAGTAATGCAATTATTCTAAACCTATTCTAAACCTATTCCACTTAAAAGATGAATAGTGACACTTCAGCAGTCAGTATTTGGATTATTCAGTTAGTGCTAATTCATTTACGTTATGTACATCTTATTAATTAGTTAGAATAAACCTGTGCAACTATATTAGATTCCCATGAGATACTGTTAATAAAATAGACAAGAATAACTTATATCTTGAAGTCATAAGGAAAGTAAAAGTTTTACCTATTTAGGTAGAATTATATTATAACATATTATACAGTAACTACCTGCCTGTGTGCATTGTGTCACATGTCAGTCTGTTTGTGTCAGAAACACATTGTGGGCCAGTGGAAACACATAACAGCATTTCAATCTCACACTGGCATTTCTCAGGGGTTATAGGTGTTTGTGGAGGAGTATGTGTGTGTGTGTGTTTGTGTGTTTGTGTATTGAAGCGTTGGTGCTTTCAATAGGGGCACAGTGTGATGCTCAGGAGTGTCATTACACTGGGAGTTGTCCTGGTAATGAGTGTGTGTGATTAAAATGAACCTGCTGCTTTGGACAAACTGTGCATACACACATACTGAGGCACACATGCAGGGAGATGGAAACGAGCTACATAAAGGTTTATTTCCGTCCTTCCAGCAGATGCTAATGTGGTAGAGTTTGCCTTCTACACACATACATTATTTAGGATTATGATTAAAATAACCATAGTTGCAAAGACAGAGACTGTGGACAGCAAAGTCCCTGGTTAGGTCGCAACTCGGGATCTTTATTGCTTTTAATTTTGTCCCTTGTACCTCATGACTCATTTCCCTATACGGCCCACTTTCATTAAAAAGGCATAAAGTGCCACACAAACAGACTCTAAAAACAAAACCCTGCTGATTTGTTAAAATGCTACAAAAAGAGAACCAAAAAAATTTGATATAAAATTAAAATCAATAAATACACATAAATATAGAGATCAATCCAACTTTCCCACATGATACGTTGTGATGTAGTGCAACGGAGCTGTCCGTGGTGCTGAAAGTGGCCTTTCGTTCTGATTTTGGCTGTGTGATGGAAGACACAGCTGCAAATATAAAGGTGATGTACCAGGCAGGTCCATAACTACCAAACACGGCCCTTTCTAAATAACTTAAACCGCATGTGTTGATTTAAAAATGTGATATTTTTGCACACACACCAATTAGTGGTAGTGAAATTGGCCTCTGTATTTAACACCTCCTGATCGCACACCTGTAGTGAACACACACAGGCCGGATGCAGGAGGAGTGGGCAGCATTATGTGACTGAGTCTGTGGGTTTGTGACAGGCTGCCCATACTGTGTGTCCCTTTTGTGCTGTTGTAAATGTAAAAATAAACTGGACTGTAAACTTGTATTGGTGTCATTTGTTTTCAAATTCACAAGGAAGGCGGAGGAGCAGCGAGAGCATGAAAGTTTTGCATGCGTAAGAGAGGACAGACGTTCTTGCGTGAATCCACAGAGAGAGAAAAAGAGAATCTGAAATAAATAAATCAATAAATAAATAAAAGACTTAAGACAGCACAGTAGGAAAAGATGAGTGAGAAAGAAAGGCAACATGAGCAGCCCAGGGTAAAAACCAAGAATGAGGCTTGTGAGGGGTTTTATCCTCATGAGCCAACAAGAAGAGCGTGTCTGGTCCCGGCTACACTCACACGATTATTTCACTTAGACTGAGAGGAAATGAGCAACTGAGACATTGCTGTTGTCACAACTGATCTGCTGTTGTTTTCTTCTGCTACTGTGCATAGGTGTGGAGCACTAGAAAAGAAGATAAAAGATTAAAGAGGTTTGGACGGGGTTTTACAGAATTCAGTTTTGGTCGACAACTAGAACTTTTTAATGGAAAGTTAACGCAGTCTCGTTGCCTTGATAAAGTTTTGGGAAGCAGCTCGGCTTCTCTGGGCTTGCTCTGCACGATGAAACATTTAGAAGGTACAACTACAGCTACACTGACAGCTATACCACCTTGTTCTTGCATGCTTTCTATATTCCACTGCACTGGGACTTACATGCTGTACAAGATTATTCACAAGAAATGTAAGCTGCAGGGTTTCAGAAGAGGGCTAAACTCGACAAAAAGTATAATATGTAGATGTCTGTCTGACACTGTACAGTGTTCACCACCGTTTAGTGTGTTTTTGTGCATTTGCTATTTAACACTAAAGTTTTATTTTTCTCTTTTGCAGATATTTAGTCAAAAAGCAAGGTTCCATCTAACTGTGCTGCTCTGTTTTTAACATGCTGCTGTTCTTAAAACTTATTTCTGTTATTTTTATTAAGTTTTTAATTCTATATTATTGATATGTATGTTGTCGCTTAGTTGAAAGCTAAGAAGTTGCACGTCAAAGCCAACATGTGATTATTATGGTAATTTCACTCGCACTCTTTCAGGAAGCCGGCGTCTCACTGTCTTTGTCATCAGAGAGGAGAGAGTTGGTAGAAGTAATTGGTTATACTGTTGAAATTTCAAATTTAACAAGCAAAATCTGTTGTTCGTGTACAACTGCAGTGTTTTTCTAAATAAACATTTTTGTTTAAATTGTTAAAACAGTATTGTAACATGCAGTAAATTGTAAATAATAGCCTGATATTGAAAGTTATTCTGGAAAAATGGCCACAAGCACTTAGTTACAGGACATTTTCTGGTCCATCTTTGGTTAAAATAAGCACAAAAAAAAGGAACCTTAAACCTCGATCAACAAGGTTATTACGGGTAATCTGGATGGAGACACGTAAGTCTGCTCCAAATTTCAAGACACTTGATCTTAAAACCACAAATGTCAACGTCACTGTGACACAGAAAAGTCAAGGGATCAAGCGACTAACTAATTAATTCTCTGGGGATCATGGACGTCAGCTGATGCAATTTATTCAGAGGTTGATAACATTTCATTTTAAAGTGACCAACATCGCCATCCAAAGAACCATAGAACACCAGTATGTCTGCACTCTTCACCTATTTGGCTAAGGAATGACCCAAATTGAGACGAAATTGTGTACATGAAGAAAAACACCCCACTTGAAAATGTCACGGCTACATTTCAAGTTAGGGGGAGAAATAAATGTACCACCGTTTCTAATATTCCACAGACTCAAATACCACGCTATCAAAACCAATAAAACCTTACAGAGGCACAGACACTCCCTCCGACATCCTCATTAGTGTCAGGTATTTCATTGTTTCTCTGCTGAAAGGTCAACCAAGTAATGACAGCGGGTGCAGACTCGGACTCATTCCTCTCCCAGTTTTCCTCTGGGGAAATGCACACTCATGCCCCGACATCAGACACAGACTCCCTCTAATGACCGGCCGTTACTCGCCGAGCATTTACAACACCTGCCGCGGCCCATGTTACGTTCATCCTACTCATACATTCATTAGCGTGTGTGTACAGGAGAAGACGCAGTGCGCATTATGGCTACTTTGAGACGCATGAGACTATGTTGCTCAGTGTGAGTGTGAGTCTGTTCAAATATTTACTGCCGCTGTGGCAGAGATGGATGGAAACATTACGATTTGGGACACAGTCGGTGCAAATATAACACGTTGTCTTTCCTTACCTTTGCCCAATTTCCAGCAGGGGATTTGGTTTAATTCCCTTTACATGTACTTTGTTGTATTGTGTGTCCATACATGACCTAATTCTGTACGTGTAAATCCCCTTTGTGTCCAAACCAGTCGTACGTGCTGTTTGTTATTATGTCAGCAGACAGTGTCTATGGACAGATAGGTCAGTTTTATGGGCTCACCGTATCAATTTATACCTGTCCTCTCATTTTACACATAAACACTTAAGCGCATCATAAATATTAATAGACGCTTCAGTCTCCTGGGCTTACAACCACAGTGAGGAGGACATTATGCAACCGCTGGGACCAGAAAGGCCCAGAGCTATAAGTCAAGGTGACCACTATGATTCAAACCAAGCATGCAGGTCTGTGGGGAAATTCTAGGGTCATAACAGAAATGCATTTTCCTCAAAAACAGTATTTTCAAAAGTAAAATTGAAGTGGATCACAAAATATCTCACAAATTAGCTGAATGTATAGGTATGGTTGCATTTTCTTATCATATATTGTCGGTAATTGATGTGAAATTCACTCACTCAACCCAGCTGCAAATATCTGAACTGAAAGTCTCTCAGTAACAAAGTCTTCAAAGACCATTTCCTAATGACGCTGTTCAGATTTACTGCATAAGCTTTCAAACGGCATCCTCAGAAAATCCATAGAGATAAAGATGTTTTTCCTGTTTTGGGACAAGGCTGCTAGTTTAATCTGCATGTTGATATGAATGAGGTCAAAGTGATATTTCACAGCGGATAAAGGGAAGCAATTTTAGCTGTGGAGAGTGAAGGTCAAACAGGCATGTGCACTGGATCTCATTTGGATAAAAGAAAAAATAATAATAAAATCCACGGGAAAAAAAATAAGAAAAGCCCAGAGACATGACCTGCCTTTAAAACAATTACAGACACAAGTAGACGAGCACAAACTAAGATGAAAAGGACACGGGGTCAGTGAAAGAGGTATTGTTTGTTAAGTTTAGTGTCACGTGAGACATGACTTATTACCTCACCTGGACTAAAACCCTCCACAGGTCTCCCCAGGTCAGAGCATGCTAGAGTATGTTAGTGCAACGAAGCACATTTCTCTTTCGAATTAAATATATACTTCCATTTGCTTTTGCTGACTGTGTGCTGAGAATTTGATGAGGATGGAAAGGAAGGAGGAGACGTTTCCCCTTAAAGCTGGCAGAGATAAGAATATATTAAAAAAGGATGGGAAAATTACAATAAGCACATTTAAAAATATACACATATATATGTATGTGTATATTACTGCACCTTCTTTTTATCTTATATTAATACCTACTCTAGCCGAGCACCATTAGGAAAACAAATGACACAATTTAAGCTTACCTCCTTTAAATATAGGCAGAGAAACTGAAAGTGGCCACTGCTCTTTAATAGAGCAATGCAGCCAAGTCTAAGTACTGTGTGGAAAAAGACAGACATGAGCAGATGAAAAGGGCACATCGGTTCAAAATTGAGTTAAAAATGCCCTCTCCCTCCCCACTGGGAGCAGCGGGGGTCAGTCTAGTGAGGAAGTGAGACCAACTCGCACACTTAAACACGTAAAGACAAATGAAAAGGGCACATCAATTTGGAGTGGACTTGTGCACAGCATCTCCTTCTCTGTGCAGTGTGCCTCCCAGAGGCAGTATATACGGCTAAAAGGGGCTCAATGGGGGTGAGGTGCATCACTAAATAATGAACTCCCAGCAGCACAGTTTCCGAGCATAATGGCTGCTTTCATCTTCGCATGAAGGGGAATGATGTGTACATAAATGTAAACACCTCACCCGTAGACAAATTAGAGGCATCTCCATCTGTGTGCTCACTGTGAAGATAATAAGTACAAGAGCAAGAGGCAAAAGGAAGAACCACTGAATGAGGAGGGCGTGTGGGTCTGGTTGTCAGTGTAAACTTACGGAGCTCGCCAACTTTGAGTATCTCACAGAGCATCTTGGTCAGCTCGATGCTGCTGCGGCCAAACGGACACTCGTGCTTATCTTCTCGACTGCTGTTCTCCAGGACAATCTGGAAACAAGGACAGTCAGACATCAGAAAAAAAACACAAAATCGCGTCACGGTCATGAGGGATTTTGGGCAAATGCAGACAACACAGCGGAAGATTAAGGATATTTATAATGATTGTTTATATTCTCCCCTCTGGTCTATGTGAACAGACACAATATAATAATGTGATTTGCATGCTGCTTCCTTCCATCTGAAAACAGGCTCTGTCATGCAATACTATCAGACCTGACTCAGCATTTGTCATGCTGCTGAATGACCAGGTTGTGACATTTTTGACCGATTCTTTCTTGGACAAGCTTTACCTTACTGTAATGTTGCTCAAAGCTGCATGTAAATCTGGATACAAATGCAGATTAAAGCCTTTACATGAGTATTTTTTTAATCATCCCATTTAATTTAAGTGTCATTCATGTGGTAGCAGAATGCATTTGCCATCTTCTACTATAGCTCTATAACTCTATGACAAAGATGAATGAAGATTAGTCAATATTCACATAATTCTATATATAAAAAAAAACGTAGTTAGACTTGTTAGGTTTAGTATATTTGTGGCTTTAGCAGGGGTATAAGGTAATAGTATAATAGTAGTAGTAGTTTTACCATAAGTGTTTCAATTATGGGAAAAGAACTAGTTATTATTTCATTTGTGTGATGCTTAAAGCTATCTGAAGGAAAAAAAACAACAACAACAAAAAACACTACAGCAAAAAACTCATCTTAATTATGTGAATGTGGCAGTATGCCCGAAAGGAAACTATCAAGGTTCCAATCACTCAAGCTGCTGTTTTTCCCCTCTGGTCGACTGACAGAGCTGAGGCTACACTACTTAAGCCACGTAACATTTCATTCCTCACGTTCAAGTCCAGGAACAGGAGTTACACACCAACACAGTGAGTGAGCACACATTCTTTTTTTTTTTAGTTTGGAGAGCTAGATAGTTGCCATAAAGCTGCTCCAAGTGATGAATGTTCTCATCGCCATGGAGCCCACAAATATACTACAGGTGAACAAGTCAAAAAACAGGTGAACGAGCTGGAGACTGAGCAGTGAGTGTGTGTGTGTGTGTGTGTGTGTGTGTGTGTGTGTGAGTCCAACCACACATGAAAATGCATGTGCGTGCTTACTCTGATGTAGGCGTCCTGGTGATGTCTGGCAAAGTACAACATGTTATCCAGAGCCAACATGCCTGGAGGAATCTGGGTAAAATCCACAGCTGGATTCACGTGGTTCTGAGAGACACAGAGGGGGAGACGTATATTTAAGCACACACCAGAACGTACCTTTATTCTTTTAGATTGTAATACACTCAACTCACATTGTTGCAAGTCGCTGCAATGCAACCCATATGAGATTTTTTTTATGTTTTTAGCCAGATTAAAGGATTAAAAGGTTAATTTCGGGGCGCAGACTTTCAAGTCCGTTCAAGTCAATTTTCAAAAGGTGGCTAAATGGAAAAAAGATGTTTGCTGCCTGGGAGATTTAAACATTCAAGAAGCTTTCAACATGCCTGTGCAAAAGAGTCAGAGAGAAAGAGAAGTGTGCATCATTTATAATTGAGACCAAAGTCATAACGACCCAAAGTTTCAAAACCCATTCACTTTGCAATAACAAGCCGCCTGCGTCACTCCACACACAGAACACATAGCACAGTCTATCACACTGTATTCCTCCTCCAGTTGACGAATGATTAAAAGCACAGATACACACACACATGCAAACACATCACTGGAGTGTGTCTCAAGTTTGAAAGGTGAGACGGGACTTTGAAAAAGGAAAAGTGACAGGAAGAGATGAAAAGGAAATTAGATGATGAAAAAGGAAAGGAGGACACAAGAGATCTGGCTCTTCACGTTTGTATTCTGTTACACATGCACATCCTAAAAATAAACCACATATTCATTTTGACCCTTTCGTACTCCGGCAGGTACAACAGTTGGTACTTAAAGAACTCAAAAAGGCACTAAATGACTCAGGAGTGACAGGATCTATGTGAAGAATGGAGAATTATGGCTCGTGTGTGTACACAGTCGGGATGTGTGTCTTCCAAGTCTAGCGTGGAAAGCAGGCTAAGGATTTTGGGGTCAGTTTTCTCGACACTGGTGAACACAAGGCCTTATCTTTACCAAACACACTGCAGTGGGAGTGTAGATGGGAACAGCTCTGAAACAACTCAGGGCTTTCACAAATCCAGTGTAGCGCTAATGCCCACTGCATGCTGCTCAGCCTAACACACACACACACACACACTGCACACAAACAGTGAATGAAAGAAATGTAAGAAACCTGAAGCACAAACTTGTGATAAAAATTAGTTAAAGACACATACAGTCAACACAAAGAAGGAAAATCATGTTCCCATTTTCTCTCCTGGCAAGCCCAGACAACATGAACACACACACACACAGTCTGCAGATATTAAACTAAAGGACAATGTGTCCAATTAACACCTGTCCGTTGTGGACCAATGGGCTCGCACTGTTCCTTTCTGATCACAGTGTCGAGTCTCACGTGTGTTCAGTCGCAATAGCGTGAGCTACAAAGCAGACTTCTTGTTGCCTTCTCAAAAAATAAAATAAAAAACAGACACAAAAACTTACGATGAAGCCGAGCTTCTTGTAGTCGCGCGTGTACATGGACTTGCGTTTCTCGATGCTCCCGCTGCTGTTGGGCTCACACTCCACGTCGAAGGCGATTCTCCGCAGCTCAAAGATGATGTCCCGCTGAGCCTGTACATGCAGAGAGGAATATTAAAACTTGACTACTTGTCTTTTCTTCTCTTTTCATTCACCACGTTATCATTTAAGAGTTCCTGCGCCTCATCTATGTTGTCTGGGGTCTTGCATTGCCTGAGGCTCTCTGGCCAGCAGCCATGTCTTTTCACTGTTTATATTACTTGGGCAAAGCTACAAAAACTTTTTTTTTTTTTTGAAAATCTGGCCGGATCTGGCCCAAACTCCCCATAAGCTGTTGAATAAAAGATTAATGGTTGTTTACTTGCGGCAGCTGTAGCATGCTCAGCGCTCCTGGTGGGGATTCCTGTTACCTTGTTTTTCTTTTTTGGAACTAGTACTCCATATAACTGAAGACTCTATACCTTTACTGGTGTTTCATAGGCAACAGCAGGTATGTCGTCAAGTTTATTATTCTGCCTTATTATTAACTTCTTTTTCCTATAGTTCATGTATCACCAACTCTCTCTCTGTGTGTCCCCTGTCCCCACCTGGTCCTGAGGATCCATCTTTGTCATCATGCGGTCCTCCAGTAGGTTGAAGGTGAGAACCTGCAGCACATACAGCTGGTGGGCCATCTCATCGTTGATGGGTGTCGGGCTCCGGATCACGTTCTACATGGTTTGAGGGAGAGGAAGGAGGAGTGTAAGACAGCGGTGTTTGAGGTGGAGAAGAGAGGATGGGTTTTGAAGTGAGTAAGGCCAGACACGGATTTTGGAGGAGGACAGCAAAATGATAACAAGGGAGAATAAGGGGATTTGGGAGGGAATGACGAGGATTAGAATGACGAACAGGAGAAAGAGAGAGAAATTAGATTTAACACAAGGCAGAGAATGAGCAAGGGAAAAGACAGGGACTACAGTAGATAATAACCAGGGAGGTGAGACAGTGGCAGAAGTGGCAGTTTTTTCCTCTCTCTGGTGTCTCTCTGGATATCACACTGGTGCAGACACAGAGAGACAAGGACAAACACAGAGAGAGAGAGAGTGACAAAACACTGGAGGGAAGAGCATGACTAGACTTACACTGAGAATGATGGAGCGCAGCTGTTTCTGGGCCAGAATATGGGCCATCTCCTATAGAAGAGGGGGAGAAGAGGAAGAAGAAGATGAGAAACAATATATCACCAATAAGTTTTGTTTGGCTCTTTATGTGAAAGAAAAGGAAAACGGGCAAAAACAAGACATAATGTTGCCACACTGCTCAGTGTGCAGGAACAGAACCCCAAATGATAAGGAAGCATCCCAAAGGAGAAATTAATCTTAAAAAAAGGGGGGTGGGGGGGGGTACTAAATGCACTAAACTAAAGTCATCTACAGTGCAAACTAGAAGGTGCGCTAATTAAGGGTGCACTTACTGTCAGGGGACAATCTAGGATGTCCACAGTGTGCTCATCATACTACCATATCGTGTGCAGTGAGGAAACAAAGTCAGAGACAGAAAAGGTGAGTGAGTGAGTGAATGAGCGAGGGGGGAAAAAAAGTCTGAGATGAAGTTAAAGAAATTATTGTCTGTCAGCCATGGAGTCTTTGAAGGTGCTGGATGTGTATATAATGTGTCTGTGTATAAAAGCATGACGTCATGAACAGGTGTTGTATAAAAAATGCCTCTCTGCAGCAATAAAATAGGTTTCTATAAACTTATTTCACCTAGCAGTGCTCACTTTAACCCTCAGTGCTCATGCAGGTGTAGCCTCGGTAAATCGCCGCGGGAACAATACACAACTCCTCGTATGGACATCCTGGGGTGTGTGTTTATAGGTCACATCTTCAGGCTTTACAAAATGCATTTTATTGTCTTCTTATGCGTTGGCGACGCAAGGTTAGGATTCATTTTACAGGAGTAGCGATAATTGTGAAGTCACAACAGAGACTGATTTTCTTTTCTTTTTGTTCATAAAAAGAGTCAGATACTTTTTGCTCAGATGTGTTTATATAGTTGGTGAAAATGAAAAAAAAATAAAAATCTTTTTCATCAGATGGCCTATAGGTTGTGCTGGAAAATAAGGATATAAGACCGCACATTCTTATCACCTCTGGATATACGTTTTAACATAGTAATGGAAAAAGGGGTTCTCAGGGTTAAAGCACAATCCAAATATGCTGTTCAAATTGTATCCCACCAACTTTATGAATCAAACGTGAGCACTCTGCGTCTGGCATATGTATGCATGGCATGTCTATAGCTTTGTATGCAGCATAGGAGGGAAAACTGTGGGTTAGCATCATTCATTATTAATGTCAAGGCACATCTCTGGACCCCACAGTGCTGAGGCAAGGGATCATGTGATCAGCTACAGGGCATGTGACAACGCTGAGGAAGCTAGAGAGACGGACACAGAGAATGGAACAAAAAAAAAATACAACAGATGAGTGGAGAAATGAGGGGCATGGCTGAGCTACAGCCTCACTTCTGAGGAGAGGAAAAGAAATGGAGGGGTGTTTGTCAGTGATTCACTATTAGATACTGCACTACTCTGCAAATCTATTAAGAACAATGGTGCGTCTCACACATTCAAATACACACACTGAGTACACTGTTACAGAACAAAAGGCTGATGGTTAATGTGGTGCATAGTTAACTCCGTTATGAGATTATTCAAATGTTGCACTCAGCTCAGTGTGAAAATGCCTCACCTGTCTCTTCTCCTCAGGAGCTTTGAGGAAGAGAGCATTGATGACGGCAATAGTGTATGTCTGTATGTCCTGATCAGTCCTGTAAGTAGAAGAAGAATATTTAAGTAATAAAATAAGTCATTTTGTCATCATCTGCTTCTGAAATACATTTATTCTACCAATGCTGCTGCTGCTGCTGCTGCTTACCCCTGAAGATGTGGGATGAGCTGTCCAATGGTGATCTCTTGCGCCACCTTGTGGTACAGATCCTGACTGTTGAGCACCATGGACTCCAGGATGGCCAGGGAACGCTGCAGCACTGCCGTGTCCATTGCCGACTTGTTTACATAGCTGGCGATCTGCAGATGGGACATGAGCGGGAGAGATGAGGGGAAACTGCAGAGAACTGAATAATTTATCAACAGCAACAGAGACAGAGAGATGCAAAAGTGTAATAGGTCTGGCAGAGAGGGAGATATACATCTAATTTTAAAAAAATTATAAAAAAATGGAGATTTGGGATTGTAATCTGAAGATTGTAATTGTTGTTGTGACATGTTCCACGTACAGTTATACAATCATCTACCAGTTTACATTATGTCTGTGATTGGTGATTGAAACTGTGTAAAAACTGTGTAAAGATTGTTTTACTGTTTTAACTTGAGATACGATGATCCTATTATGGGTTGTACACGGTACTTAACCTTGTGCTGTAACATTCAGGAGAGTTTATTGGCAGAGACAGATTATAATGTGTATAAAAAAAGAAGAGTATAGCCTTTGAAGAAGAATAGAATGAGCCTTTTATACTGTATAGGCGATGGTCTTTTCACATGAAAAACAAACACGTTTTTGTAATCTTTCATATACCACAAATGTAATGAAAACCATTACTATGACCTTCATAGCAAATATACAGCAAAGTTATGACACTAAATTCATCTTCAAATCCCAGCCCTGTGTCATCAGTCACTGTGTTGGCTGACCTTCTTGATGAAGGCCACAGAGAACGTGTCCCAAGAGACGATGCCGTGGTCCATCAGCTCCACGAAGGCGGTCAGAGTGAAGGACAGCAGATCGCCAAAACTACGAGACAACACAGGGACACAAAGAAGCACACAAACCATAGGAAACTTCTCTCGAGCAGATGGCTTGGAGCAGTGTATAGCTGCAAAGCCCAGATGGCTTGGAACGTAACGAGTAATGAGCGATCAGCAGAGACACAGAGAGAGGTGGCGGAGAGGAAAGACGGGGACAGAAGAACATAAGTTCAATGCTGCAACCAGGCTTGCTGAAGTAAAAGGGCAAAACATGACAGAGAGAGAGAGGGAAGGAAATGGAAAAGAGGTTTGCAAGACAGACTCGCATCCAAGAAACAGTGGGAGCCATCAGAGGGCCAGCAGGAGCCGGGCAGCACAGTGTGGTGTTTAATCAGAACCGAAAAAAAGCTACGTCATAGAATGAAGTCATGCAGTTACACAAATACCAGGAGAAACAGATCACGGTGCGAGAGGCACAGCAGGCCGAAAGCAGAGAAGATATTAGACAGCTGCATTTAAGATGATAGCTGGAAGACCGAAAATGAGAATTATAGGAATCATAATCAAATGTTAGGAGATTGTGACAAGCACACAACTAGTGTTGAAATTACACTACAGCTATTCTAGCCGCTATGAAACAGCTTCATAAATATAAGTCTGTTATACTGTGTAGGACTTAATGAACTGGTTTTACAATACTGACCTCTACTGCTCAAATGTGGCATTGCAGAACTGTCTTGTATCTGTTACTCTAGAAACTCAACAGAAAGGACCTGAACACTAACAGAAAACCTAATTATTGTTCTGTCCACACTTCAAACAGCTTATGGAGATGAAAACCCTCTTGAATATGAAGAAACATTCCTGCATATGGATGAACAGAGAGCTTCATGGGTCAGTATGCTGCTGCTGCTGCTGCATGGTAGGTGATTAGTCAACAGTCAAATGGACAATTAGTAACCCACAGCTGAAGGACGAAGGGGTTTTTGCAGATGGCTGTGGGCATTTTGATGACACACTATGGTAAACTACTTGACGCTACATGAAAGAAGCAGAATACTAACATTAGTGGAAAGATTATTTACAACGGAAAGTAAAGAAATGACTTTGACGGACGGCTCATGTTCCTGACAGCAAGACTCCCCACAGAAAAAAAAAACCCTCACCCTGAGCACCACGTTGAAAAGAAAACCAAGATTTAAATCAAGGGTAAAGTGTTGACTTTGCCCAGGAGTTAAAGATACATGAAAGTGTACTAATAAAACTTTTAGTTCCAAAAACGAAAAGCGAATGCGTTTCTTGATTTCCTGAATAAAAAAAATAGAAAAAACATGAATCTTGGTCTTCTATCAGTTTGGAAGAGCACATTGAAAGGTTTCTGTTGCCCAAAACCACATGCAAAAATAATTAAGTGCCACACAGATTCTGAAATGGGAGCCTGTGATTGGCCGTGTTACACACAGATCATTTCCATAAAGGTAGTGTGGGGCAAGAGTCTTAATCATGCAGACTCGGTCAGCAGGTTAGGAAGAGCATAGAGCCAATAACGTTACCCAAACGAGGGGTGGGGGAGGGGGGGGGGAGGCCTTACCAGGGCTTCATAATCTTCTGTAGTTTCTGATAGCGCCTGCAAAGATTTGAGAAACTTTGGTGTCACAGTTGGGAAACAAACAACCAAACCTGTCGGTCTGAGCCGGCACAGAACTGTCGACAACACATCACAAATGACCGACAAGTTCATGGAAAAGTCTGCCACACAAAAGGATGTTTATCTATTACACGTGACACAATTATAGCCTGTAGTAAAAAAACAAACAAAAAAAAACAAAACACAAATGAAGTGAAATTGCAATACTTGAATGAACATGTACTTTCAAGCACCTGTAATCAGCAAGTCTTCCCAGACACTGAAAGCATGCCAAGCAGAGGCAGTTGAAAAAAAAGCAGCTTGCGGCAAATCACAAGGTTTCACAAGCTTCAGTAAACAAACACAGAAATGATCGGCACTTTTTTCCATTTTTTACAAAAGACCACAGACAAAAAAAAGACAGATTTGTACACTTCAAAAGCCATGAGTGGCAGATGCACTGTATTGATGCGTGCTCTCTAACCTGAGCCTTGCTGCAGTAATTAAATTACCCAAAGACACAATGAGATTAACAAAGCGAGAAAAGCTTTTCCGTTTAGAATCAGTGTCCATGTTACTATGCATAGTTCAAACAACAGCAGCAATCTGAGAGAGAGGCCTCAAAACAATTAAAACAAAAAATGGCAGCATGGAATTTAAAATCACAACATAAAAATCCCATTCCCCCTTTGTTTTTTCCCCAAATCAAAAGCTCTATTAGACAGCTGGCTAAAGTTGCACTGTGCATTCTGAACGACTGTGTCGAGGCACATGAATTGGAACAGTTGTTCCACGTTTCAGTCAGCAGAGAGCGATATACGCCCTTGTGTTTGGGAGCTTGTGTGCGTGTGCCAAGTCCAAAGTGATTTCCACATGAATACAATTCAGCATCGTCGCTGGCAGACGCATTAAATCACAGTAATGCTTAGCTCTGGAGTTGCCAGCACTGAGCCTTTTCAACAATTACACTTCACCAAATAGGTTGTCAGACTAACTAATGAGAGAGTGTGTGTGTGTTTCTGTTGTGTCACACACGGATATAAATCTCTCTCTTACTCTCACACACAAACGCTCGCACACAGGGCACTTTCCAAATCTTGAGTCGTGAATAACTAAATGTGACGCTAATTTACATAAAACCATATTTAATGAAATGGCTGCGAGCGGAGTGGAGTCAACATCGGCGCTGCTTGTGATGGATGGCACCGTGCTGCGAGATCAAACTGGGTCAAATATTTGCCAATTTAAGCATTAAATGCAAAAGAAGAAGACGACGACGACGAAGGGCTTATAACAATTTTCTGTCAATTGTAGAGGTGCGCGTAATGTTGGAGGGGAAGATATAGTTGTCTAATAAGCAGAAACAGGGGATGTTCTGCTGTTCTGCTGAGTGTTCTGCTTACTGTTGCTGTCGAGCAAAGTTCTCTCTTCAATTTTCTTTTTCATACACCGGGTGAAAAAGGGATGAATAATAAGAAATGCATGGGGCAAAAAAAAAAAAGAGAGCGTCCCGGATGGCTGAGTTGGCTGCTGCCTGTACTGCTGCTGCGGTCCTTCCTGCTGGTTTGCACCGTATGTGAGCTTGTGTGAGCTTTTTCACTCCTACTGTAACTGTCGTCTGGGTGTTTTTTGGCTTTGTCAGGCCGGTACTTTGCATTCACACAGTTCACTAATAGCACATACACACACACACTAGGGGTGGGCAAGATATATCTTCTAATATTGTGATTGTTTTAAAGATGTGCAAAACTGACATATATGTTTATGCAGCGTTGCAGAATATTTACTTGAAAACTAAAGTTGAAAGAAAATAAAGGTTGTTTTCCTGAAAACATTGTGTCCATTTATAAAACTTGTAAGCCACAGACATAAGGAGTTAGAACTCAGGCAATTAAAGTCAAATTTTTTAAAAGGATAATGACTAAAAAATATTGAATATCACCCACCCCTATCACACACACAAACACTTCCCACTGGTATCACAGTGGAGAAACCTCAGCAAATATATCCTCGCTGTAACCTTCAGTCGAGACAGTCTCCAGGGACCTCCAGCCTCTTCATCTCTCACACACACACACACACACACACACACCAGTGCAAATCTCTCTTCTCAGTCCAGTGCAATATCACTTTCATGGTCAACAAAAATGAACAGGAGCCCGTGGGCATGAACTTCATGCACAATAGAGGCCGATTCTTCTCTTCTGAGCGGTAAAATACACGGATGTCACCTTTGGAGAGAGTTAGGGGTTTCACAGCCTAGACAGACATGGAAAATTAAAAAAAAACAAAAACAAAAAAAAACCCTTTGCTTTGAGACGCATATTTAATGACTGTAATGACTGTCTGTGCTGACCTTTGCTCGTCACACTCGGGAGAGAAAGGATTACTTTGGCTATTAAAGATTGGAGGGCAGCAGCTTTTTTTCTTTGTTGTTGCTTGACAAAACAAATGTTCTTATTATCGGTCCATGTCACGCGACGCATGTGGGAGCATAAAACAAGATTACCTCGCTGAATTTAATCAGAATGGACAGTGCAACTACAGAGAGTCACCGACTTCTGGTCTGCGTCGGTGGTGTATGTTTGTGCTCACACCGGACTCGATTATTTATTTCAGTGTAAAGAAAAATCTCGGTGGTTTGTGACACCACCAAAGCAAATCGCCTGTGAGGAGGAAAACACTGCAGACATGGAGACAAAGTCTATGTTCAGATTACCAGACTAAAGTGACTCATATCTGATCATCTGCAGGGCCGTGTGGACACAGAAATCAGATCAGTTTCAAATCAGATTTGTGTCACTCCAGTATGGGGTTCCTAGAACAGATGTATATCCAATATGGGTGACCCTGTGACATGAATAAAAGCACGGCAGAATCGAACAACAACGGAGGCGAGTGCTGTCCTCTTGATTTAATCTCACTCACAAATTCACTGCAATAGCGTCCATCACTTATCGTACATATTTCCCAAGTGGCCTCCAAAACACGACGCTTTCTTTTGTTGATGACGGACGAAAAAAGGTTGGAGAGGGCATTCATATTCAGATACAAAAGACTCGTAGTTAAGAACGTGAACCCTCAAATCTGATCTGTAACGCATCAGATCTGTATCAGATTTGAACTGGTAATCTGAACATAAACCAAGAGAGATGAACAACTAACGGACTTACTCAGTCCCACTTTCCACCATCTGAGTGAGCAGGGAGATGCCGTCCAGGTTGATGAACTCTTGGGCAAAGGTGATGTCACGTGAGGCGTTGGCCAGGTCCTTCAGAGACTCCAGCTTGGCATCCATGCTGGACGACTGAATCCGCTCATGGAGCTGGACTGCCGTCTGATACTGCGGGGTGCAAAGAGACAAGAACCTGATGGAAAAGCATCTTATGATAAAACAACGGAGAAAAAAAAAGAAAACACAAAACTTACAGGAGAGGTGGTCAAGCGTAATATCGAGCCATTCTTGATGTCGTTGCGATTCTGTGGAGAACAATCAACAGAAAAGGCAGAAAGTCAAAGAGCTCTTTTTAAGGGCATGTTTTTTTCACTCGGAAACATCTGCCTGGATCAAAATCAGATAACCAAACCTTTTCTGTGATGTAGAAACTTGTTGCGTCGGCGATCTGGAGAGCAAAGTTTTCATGGTTCCCCAAGGACCACCTGAAAGCCATCAGATGAAGAGAAGAAAGACATTCAGTTGGGGTTCTTAAAGAGAATATCGTCTCTGTCAAATACAAGGTAATAGGATCAAAACCAAGGGATAGGAGCGAGAGTGCTGAAGTATTTTCAAATCCAATTGCACCACTGTATGCACACATACACACACTTATATATATATATACTGTGTGGTGGAAGAAGCAAATGCTGACTCACCCCTCACACACTTCTTTAATGATGGCCGAGAGAGGCTTTTTCTGTGGAGAAAAGCAAAGCTACATTTAGTCGTCAGGCCCAAGCTTGAGTTCCTAAAACAACAGTCCACTCACAGTAGACCGCAATTACTTTATAATACAGTGCTGGCACAATGAGACAGTGTCCAACTGCTGATGGAGGAACTTTGTCCAGAATCTAATTCATTACTGCTGGTTCGTCAAACTGCTTCAAAGTGGTTTGAAACTTCACTCCAAACACATCAAGTTTGTGTTTCGTGTTTATTTTATGCCACACCATTGAATATGTATGTAATTTCATGTAAATTCTACTCTCTTTATATTAAATAATGCATTATTTTTATAGTATAAACCACCTTAGAATTCAATTGTCCGTTGCACTTACTCTTTAGTTTAGTAATGTATGGGAAGCTGCCTCAGTGCCATATATTTGATGCTTTGATACTTTGATACCAATGCTGTCAGGATGGTATGATACATATAATAGAGTAAATATCATAATATCATAGCATACACAGAGTCAAACTATTTCATTTAGTCATTTATATCACATTTCCACTGGTTAAAAAAACCTGTTGCGATTTAGTTTCACCAGTGGGAATGTATTCAAACAGTATTTTTTTATCTAAAAAAAAAAAAAAGAAAAAAATGTGAATTTCTCTGTAAGATGAATAAAGTATCTATCTATCTATCTATTCACTCCCAGGTCAAATTAACCAGTTTTTTTTATCAGCATCAGCAGAAAGGAAAACCCAGCGTGAACATGCTAATTTTGTCCTTGTCTGCTTTAATTTTGCATATTTGTGCAACACTATGACGAGCAATCATCCTCTGGTCATGAGTATAAATATCCATAGTGAGCCTCATGTTTTTAAAACGTCAGACAGTGTTCAGTATCATCATTTATTTCATGAATCGGACAATCTACACCGAATTGAAATCGAGAAATGATGCAAAATAGTAACCACTCGTTTTTGTCCCTAACTTCGTGGGTGGAGCACATGATGCAGGGGTAAAAAAAAAGAAAATCAAAAGACAGGAACAACTGGAAATGAGAATGGTGTTAATCGCCTTTTTTTTTTTAGCAGATTCACTCGGGTTTAAAAATCCTAGATATAACCCACTAAATTCAGTGTGACAGAGGCTTTAGATAACATTTCTGCAGCTCTACACAAACAACACAACACCACACAACACATACCCATGCACACTAATAATGAATATTATATGACGAAAATACTACTTGTACTGTTTTGCCGGCAACTTCTCTACAGTGACAGAAGCTGCCAGCGAAATGCAGGAGCTGCAGTGACGAAGAGGTGCAGAGAGAATAAGAGATAGTGGCAGGACGGGGGGAGAGAACGTGACGGGGAAAGAAAAGAAAGACAGTGAGGTGACAAACATTGAAGTGGGCTGATCTACAAACAAAAGAGGGAACAAAGGATAAAAAAATAATATAAGAAGCTAACTGAATAAGATAAGAGAGAAACAACAGCAAACACAAGAAGAGGGACAGTGATTGATAACAGTGGGAGGAAGCAGGAGAGTGGTGGAAAATGAAGCACTGACATTTATTAGAATAAAATGTACGATAGCAAGAACAAGAACCAACTGTTTTATACCATAAATGTTCATCACTGTAGTTGTTTTTTTTCTGTGAGCAAACTATTCATATGCCTGATCATGATCACGTCTTATAGACACTAAACTCATCGTGCGTTGCTCAGAGCAGTTCCTTTTCTCGTACGAGATGTTTTATTAATAAACGAATACATTTTAAACACATTAACCGTCAAATAACCTTAAAAGTTAATATTCTTTTACAACATACAGTATGGTATAACTTTTGTCTTATTTCTGATCTGCTCTGAGCTGATCTGCAATTTGTTTTGAACAAATGTAAAGAAAAAAATTGTTCAGTATCCTCAAAGGATCTACATGTGTAAGCCTTATATGTAACCATGTGAGCTTTTCTTTTTAATAATTAGACTTTTAACACAGCTATAAATTGTCCTGGTAATCAAATAATAATTATTTGGACTGAATGAAATCAGGAGATAAGTAGTAGAGACGACATCTACAGTTGGAGTTTCTCTTGTCTTTTCCTGATGATCATTACGAACATCCAGAAGGTCTGAGAACATTTTGTAATTTTATTCTCAGGACTGAACTACATTTTATCATTCAAAACTCTCCACTACTATTATATCTTTTCTCCACATCAGGCCATCGTCTCTCTTCACTGTCGCCCGGGGAGAAAGTAGAAAAGTGTCACACTTGATACACATGACTGCAAATTCCATACCCTATCTTTCAGCTTTTCAACTCGACACTCGTGTTTGGTAAGTGGTCGGATAACAAGTACATCTGTCTCTTTGCAAGGCCGTCCACTAACACAACAAACACAATTCACACACAGTTTGGACCAACGTCACAGTCTGTCATTCGTGTGCAGACAAATCTGTTGTCAGACAATTTTATAACACAAAAAAAAGATGCATTTTTGTGGTCATATTTATCGACTTCCAAGACTTCTTTTTACTCCACTCCTTTTGATTTCCAGCAAGCATCACATTAAACTAGAGGTGTTTAAACTACAGGTGAAAACACTGAATTACAATAAATCGTTTACAAGTTAAACTCTTTCTCTGCAAGCAAATGTATCCAACCAGAAACGCTGTCAGCGTGTTCTGACAAACAACAATAATAATAATAATAATTAAAAAAAAGAAAATTAATAAAATTGTCTGCACCAATTCCCCAACACAAATTTGGTACTTGTGTGCCTGTGGGGCCGTGAAGATGTTTGAAAAGACAAAAATAACAATGTGATTCATTCACACACACACACACACACACACACGCACACACGCACACACGCACGCACACACACACACACACACACGGAGAGGGAGAGAGAGAAAGACACTACTTAAACACAGTCAGTGTAACATGATAGAGAAAAACACACACAAGAGCACAAACAAAAATCAGAAATACACACAAATTCCTCAACAAATGGGTACAAGTACACACACAGACACACGCGCACACATACACACACACAAATAGTTACAAGTATGCATGCTGCCACGCAAACACACCCACACGAAATTTCATTTATGCCGAGTTGTACCCACATAAACAAACAAAAACTACACACCTGCACTTTCTTTCTCACACACACACACACACACTCACACAAACACACGGTCTCAAGACAGCGTGTGCCACTGAAGCCCACTCCCCATCGCATGACTCAGACAGCCATATGCTGCTGCAGGGCCTATTGTACAGAGGAGCTGCAGAGGGAGGAGGAGGAGGTGGGGGTTGATGGTGGAGGACAAGAGAGGAGGAGGCAGAGTGCAAGTTTCACGGTTTCAACAAAAGATGGGAAGGAGGAGTGGGGGGGGGGGAGACAAGAAAGAAAGCAAAAAAAGGGGGAGGAGGAGGAAAAAACAGAGGAGAAACAAAAGAATGATGACAAGGAGAGATAAAACAATTAGACGTAAGTGGAGGAAAGGGACGAGGAAAAGGAGGAGAAAAGACCATAAAGGAGCTGAAGATATTTTACGATTCACAGTGTGGGATCGCTGCTGATCAAGGGTCAATGAATACAAAAACTACAGCCCCAAATCTAAATACTCTGTAGCTCAATGTTTCATTCATCCATTGAGAGGGACAATCATGGCTTCAGTTGCTACGGTGACTCAAAGCTCGTACAATCATTAGCCCATCTGTGAGTCACACACATGCACACACTGTGAGAACAGGCCATGTTACACTGTATCAAACAACGTAACAGTAAACATGTCACCTCACCTCACCCCACATGGTGAGCTACATTCATAGTTTGGACTTTTTATTTACTTTAACATGACAATATCTCCTCAGATTAGTTACAGATTTATAACCAGATGGATATACTGTAACGCAAGAATGAGAACCAACTTAAGATGTGAGCTGTTTCCAACAGTGTGTTAACTGTGTCCTCTTCTTCCTTATAATAATGTGCTACTGCCACGACACACAAATGCCCCCTCTGTGATTCATAAAACAATCTGCTCGTCTGCTTTGATTGCATTTTGTAAACTGACATTGAATAATCGCAAAAATAGAATCATTAAATTGCAGCCTTCACGGTTTGCTTGTCGTGTTGTGTCAAATTGCAATTTTGGTTTTTAAAATGATCAATTTTTTCAGCCAAAATGAAATTCCTTATCTAACCTTATTGTGTTTTTTTTCATATATATATATATATATATATATATATATATATATATATATAAGATGCAAATAACTTAACTCAAAAAAACTTCAAGTTTAAAGATGTAACTCTTTAACTATTACAGTATTTAGGAGTAACCTAACTAAGGCCTGGTGTGTGTTCACACTTTATGACTTTCACATATGACCTTCACCTGTTTTCCTGTAGTTGTAGCCTCCACTTCCTCCTCATAAAGTGATAATATTAATGTTTTTCATGTATTCAGATTCAGCCTAGACACTTAAAATAATGTGATTTGGCAGGTTGAATGTCATTATCAACAGATTTACTCTGTCTAAACTCTCTACCGATAACACTGACGTGTGGTGTTTTTTGTTGTCAGACACCTACCTGGTCTATCTCCATGAGCTTGGGGAAAGCCCCCGGCCACTCAATGGCCACCTTGACTATGTCTGCCGGCGGCGGCATGGCTGCCGGGGGGGGTGGGGTGCCCGGTGTGGGTCTTGCTGCCTCACACCTCTGTCACTACTACTGGAGAAGGCTCATCCAAACCTGCAGGAGAAGAGATGGACAGAGAAGACGGCACATTAGTCAAGAACCGGGGGGCCTCGTTGTTTGAGGAAAAAAAAGACAATAAGAAACACGTGAGCGGAGTCTAGCACAGCGCTCTGGGGACTGCGACGGAACAGCTCAAACTAATTATTCACATTCATACAACAGTTAGCAACTTAGAGGAAATGAGACAATTAAACTACTTACACCAGTTTACAATAACAGGTGATGCAAATGCACACAAGATACATTCTGGACCTCTATTCTCATATCCCGCTAAAAATATCTGAGGATCCCACCAATCAATTCCCGGTTTGAAAAGTGAGCACTTAGCCACCAGGGGGTGACACCGCTGGTTTCCTGAGGGGTTAATGTCAGGTCTTCTTCAAGAGAGCACTTTATAGTTTGGCTTACTTGAAGCACTTACTTACTTCTAGATCTTGCTTGTACCCAAATGTTGAAATGCACTTATTGTAAGTTGCTTTGGATAAAAGGGTCTGCCAAACGACATGTAATGTAATGTAATGAGATCATAATAATGTGACTCATGTAAAAGGAAAATAGATGATTAAGCACAGCACATATAAGTGGACACCAGTGTGATTGACAGCTAGTAGTGTCCAACAGTATTTCGTTTCACAACCGGACGACCACATCCACTTTGTCTATAAGGTGACCGTTTGACCTTGAACTTTCATCATGACATTTCCTGACGATCATTTCACCGGCAACACAGACTTGTACAAAACTCAAGATGTATCCACAGATTTGTGTGATCTTTCTTTCCAGCAGTTAACTGCTTTCATTTGTTGCTGTTGTCACGCAGAGCATGAGCGCATGCTGGTGGGCCAGAGCTTAGTTCAAATTAAAGTTTATCTCCTAATGAGGTCTCAGCGAGAGAGTGAACTGACAAGTCACAGTAGTTTAAAAAAACTATTTTATTGGGAGCTGGCCTGAGTTCAGTCCAAGTAGCAAAAGGTAATGACGTCATTTTGCACCCTAATCCAAGTCTACAGAATGACAATAGGACAGGTTGCAACTGAGAGTTCTAAGACGTAACCTGCAACCAGGTCCCTATTGAATAATACCAGCTGTCAATCACACTGGTGTCCAGTCATGTCTATTTTTGTTCAAAATGAAAACACAGTTTACAAGATTGACATCCTATCTCTTGAGGAAAGCCTGAAACTAGCCATTGTGACCATTAACTCCTCAGGATTTTTTTTTTAAAATCAAGTCAGAATCAAGCTCATTGTTCGAAAGACTGATATTCATTATGTTGGTACTTCCTGATTGACTTCCCCCAGGAGACCAGACGACTTCATCCAAGTTTAAAAAGAGCATTCCGCAAATTTTACACATCAATAAATCAATTTACTCATCACAAGAGGCAAAAACATCCATCAACTCATTTGATTTTACTCCTAACAGTAATAGTCTTACTGCTATCAATGGAGGATACATGTGCTTTGTCATTCATGATGGAAAAACAAGCAAACTCATTTGTAAAAACTGCTGCTGATGAAAAATTCCTCAGGTTGCCATAAGCATGTTGGTGCTAAATGGGCAGGGAGGTGGCTTCTGAAATATGAAAGCAAGAATTACTTCTGAATCTTTTGAACTAATCTACATTATTCTTGAACTTGCAGGGCCTAACTGAAGGGGTTTCGAGCCACGGTCCACGGTGTTTGAACCTGATAACTGAAGATACATGAAACAAGAACACACAACGAGGACAAAACCCAAGTGAAAACGTCCCCAGAATCTAACCTTGCAAGTTACAGTGTGCTAGGACCAAGTCAAGCAGCAGTTTAATATTATATACCGATTTAAAACATTACGACGTATGATACCATCAAAATATTGACTGCTTTATATTCTCATGAGGGGATGAGAACTGCTTCCAACATGATAATACGTTGAAGTCAAAACCCCTGACAATAAAGTAAAAACCCTGGATCAGAAGTGTTCGATGACTTGTATTGTAAATTGCAGCCTTTGTCATTTCCTGATCCACCGCGTGCACCCCGATTCATATAGGGACGGCAACGAGCTCCCAGCACTCCTGTCCGTTTCATGAGAACATACACAGATCACGCACCACAACGCTGCAGCTGAGCCTGTAATCCTGGGTGGCTCCTCCCAGGCTTCTGTCTCTGTGCTGTGAGTTCTCCTCGGAGAGTACAAAAAAAGGCTATATCTGACAGAGGAGCAGGCAGCTGGATTGACCTGAAACCCTGTGGCTTTCCAAGATAAGCCAGCTGGAGGTCCTGTGCTGGACAAAACAGCCAAATCACAGTCACTCCAAACGTCACGGGGGGGTAGGCGGTTACAGATGTGCTCTGCGGGGGTCTTATGAAACCCACCTCTACACACAGAAATCCCCAAAACTGACAGAGTAAGTTATCAATAATGAACCTTCCCAGACTGTCTAGAAAACGTGAATCATCCTAATTCCTGGTGGAGAAGCATTTTTACATATTTATGCTCAAATCCATTATGCATTAAGATGGGCTGAGACCAATTCCTGGGGGACGGCTAATGAGTGGGAAACGTGATACAGCATGTGCATTAACACAGAAGAGCGAGTCCCTAAATATGTGTGTAGACAAACACTGATGATCCATGTGTGTGTGATTATACTGTACTAAATATGAGTGTGTGTGTGAGTTTGATGAACAGGTATTCATTTAATGATACTGTAGTATAGGTAATGAGACAAGCCTGGTGTTGTGTGAGTCACCCCATAATAATCCACACAGCCTTTATTCAAGGGCCCGTTGCCATGGCAGCTGATGCATCAATAGCTCGAGATGTGGATGCATCTTTCCCTCCAAAGAGCGCATCACACTCAAGTCACGTTCGTCACAAGTCCGCAAAAGTGACTCAGTCGTCCTCTCCGCTTTGCATTTCAACACTGTAATATACTGTAATTTCATGTGAGATTACAGTGGGGATGCGGCATTGAAGAAATGTTTTATAAGACGCTGTTCAGTGCATTTCTCTGCATCGACTCCATCCTGTATAATAATAATATAATTTAAAATGATCTTCAGACTGTGTTACTACGCTGATGTTTCAGTGGCAGTGTGTTGGTCCAAAACCTTGGATGAAATATCTTAACAATTAGGTCGATTGTCGTAGACATTAATCCATTCGTGTCGATAAAACCACTGGGATGACATTCATTCATTCATTCTACTACTTTCTCCTCCACATGAGGCTCGCAGAGGCGCCAAAGACAGACCCAGCGGACGCAGGGCGTAAGGCTGGGCACACCCAGGACCACTGGGAAGGCACGTTGGTCAATATAAGGTTTTAGATTTCTCTGTGGTCATAACATGAGTCATACGAACATGCTGCACACTATATAAGAAACACTATATAAGCCACAGTTTAGCCTATAAAGTTACATTCATGTGAAAGATATCAGAATACAGATCGTGTCCGTCCCTATTGAACTTATCAAATGCTTTCTTTGATGGGCCAACGTCTGGCTGAATGGTTCAAATCTATATTCTTGATTTTAATGTCTGCACGCACACACACACACACACACACACACACACACACACGGTTTTCCTGCAAATGATTTCAGATGGCTCCCTTTCAGTTTTATCTATACAACCAATAACCCTCTAACTGCTCATTTTTCATTCTTGCCTAGTCTCTGTCATTCCTGTAAGATAAATGGTCCATATTTATTTATACATCGCTTTTTTAGTCTTGACGACCACTCAAAGCTACTTTACACTACAGTTTTGCCATTCACTCACTGACTCACACTCTCATCTACAGTGTATGCAGAGCAGTAGGTCGGCAGGTAGACTGGCAGAGTTGGGAATCGAACCCTTCCGGTTGAAAGACGACTTGCTCTGCCACTGATCCACCATCTGTCCCCTCTATATATGTATGTATCTATATCTATATATCTGCATCTTCAGAGCGGACAATAATGTTATGAAACAAAATGAGATACAATTCAATGACGATAAACTTCAAGCTTTGAAAGAAAGAAAGCTGTGTCTGAAGTCTCTGACGGAGGATTTGTGGGTGTGTGTGTGTGTGTGTTTTCCGAGCACCTTGTCATCTTCTGAGAACTAGATGACTCAGAGATGGACGGCCTTGAGCCTTATTGATTGGACACACACACACACACACACACACACACACACACACACACACACACGCGCGAGCAGGTTTCGCGCAGCTATCCTTTCAAGGACTCACATTGATTACAGCCAAATGTTTTTCACCATAAACCATGACCAGCTAATGTCTAACCCTTGACCTTAACCTAACCACTATTCCAATCTTAGCCCTACATGAACTCAGAAATAAGGTTCTGCCTCATTAGGATCAGGTTTTGGTCCCCATGAGGACGACTGATCCTGACAAGGTCAGTGTTTTGGCCAGAAAAGGTCAAAAAGGTAACAAATACACAGACACACACACACCGGGCTGTCAGTGTGTGTCAATCCCTCAAAAAACGGGCTCAAATGTAATTGACAGACACAGCGATTGGTCACACCAGCCCAGCGTGAGCAGGACTGCAAATGATCCAGCACTCATTTAGTCGTGTTTTTCCCCTGCAATCGACAAACACAACTGCTGGGAACAATTTCTGAGGAACAAGACGTTCACACTTGGACTTCCTCGGTAGAGTCTCGTCTCCATGGTTTCGCTATATGTCACCACGAGAGTTTACTACGGTCTGTCAGGCCGTGTATTTCTAATCTGTCACGCTGGCATCTCCTCACTGTAAATGGAGCCTTGTTATCAAACTCGCTGCTGTCAGAACTCATCATATCAGAGCAGGTGATTTGCTGCAAACTTGAGTGCGAGCGAGTGTGTGTGTGTGTGTTTTTTACTCTGCCAGAGGGTTCAGTAAGCTAACAGGACACAGCGCTCACTCCACGTTTGAGCGGTTTCGTCGGTTTTTCAGGATCTGACCTCACTTCCTTCCTCTCCTGTTTCCCAGTGTTCATTTACTTTGCATTCGACACCTGATGTTTTACACTTTCATCAAACTCTCCCTGTAATCTTTCACTGGTTTAATGGCACAAATGTACTTTTTGCAAAAACATCAAACCACTGGTCTAACCTGACTCGAGAAAAGGGAAAGTCATTGTTTCCAGTTTCAAATGTGCACGTGTGTGCAGTTTTTTTCGTTTCTTTCTATTACTTGAAACCTCCTTTAACCCGAGAGGCAAATGCCGCTGGGCAACAGTAGCCACAATACTTTAAACCCGGCTTCAAAAGAGGGGACAAAGGCTAAATCTCGTGTTACCCTCAGAAACCTGCGATCTGATCTGGTGCCAGAGGTCGAATTTACAGAAACAAAAACATCAATAAATGGGAGCGTTGGGTAAGAGGAGAGGAAAAAGAGAGAGGGGTGAGAGGACCTGTGATTTGTTGGACAGCAGAGGAGCGCTGGGTTTCACCTCAATAATTCATAATGTGTAATCTGAGGGTCACACCGTCTGTGGAGGGAGGAGGGAGGAGGGAGAGGGGGGATAAGGTGAGAAAGAAAGGGAACATGAGAGGAGAAAGAAGAGAGAGGGAGAAGTACAAAGGCAGGCAGTTAACATGAAATAATGTTATGAAAAGTATTCCAAAAGGGAAAGGCCACGCTAAGAATAGAGGACAAATGACGGCGAACGCAACAAAGGACAATGAACGGCAAGACAGACAGAGAAGTAAAGAAAAAATCAAAATAGAGCAAGAGGTGAAAATAAGGTGAGAATAAAAGGAAGTTTTTAAAGCCTCCTAAACTATAACTATTAAATAAATTAAGAACAATGTCAATTAAGGATGCAACTCATGATTTTTTCACACAATCGATTCACCTGTTGATTACTTTCTTAAATAAATCGATCAGTGTTTCAGTGTTTCCCAAACCACGAAATGGTTTAATGAGCTTAAACGTCTTGTTTTGTCCACAGACCAAAGCTATTCAGTTTAAATGACGTCTTTGTTGTAAAGAAACCTGAAAATATTCACGTTTAAGAATGAAATAAAATAATAGTAATAAAAATAAATGTTGGTGAGGATACAATTAAGGAACACTACAGCCCATTACAGTTCCAGACAACAAAAACAAATATGTCCGATTCATATTTAACAAGACTAAACATCATCCGTAACCTCCGACTGACATGAAATTGCTCTCTAAGAATAAAAACATTTATGCAAAATGGGTTGCAAAAAAATAGACCTTTTTTTGAAGTATTGCAACACTACAGAGAGAACCGTGTGCTTTCTCTGCCTCGCGTCTTCAGTCGTGACGTCAAATGCGCCATTCTGTGTGCTGCGTGGGAATGTCACCACAGACACGCAACACGAAGCGCTGTTGTACTGAGAAACGCCGAGAGATTGTGTGGAACTGAGAGTGAACTCGTTCATCAGTAGTTTGAATGTCTGTGAACAAACAAAACACTTCATCTGCAATTGATCTTTATCATATACTTGCGGCCTCCTGATTTGCATTTTGGTCACGCTGTGATTGTGATTATTCTACGATGAATTGTGCAGCCGCGTCACCACCGGAAGTGTCCGAGTCCGCCGTGTCGAACAACCGTGTTTGACATGTTTTGTCAGGACTAGCACGTGTCGAGCCAACACTGGCTCTAGAGATTGCCTTACACATTTTACTGCCAACATAAGGTCACGGTAGGTTCACCGACGTGCAGCAGGGGTATTCGGATGTTCTCTACAGGAAAGGATCATTTCACACACACACACACACAAAGAGCAAGTGCAGAAGTCAGAGAGCATACGTGTATGTTTAGAGTGTAAAGAGAAGGACTGAAACCAAGAACAGGACATTTGTTATGTGACATACTTGAATGCAGACCAACCACTTTGAGCAGGAGGAAAGCAAAACTGCATGATTTTTTATTTTTTTTTTGTGGTTATTTTAAAGAGAGGGCAGGGTTTTGAATGGAAAATGCTTAAATCTCACCATAACAAAAGAAGCTCCATCCTGTAACAGGCTTACATGCAGACAGGGCTTTCTGCATTAACCTACACACTGTTTAGATTTCAAAAGAATGCCATTCTCGTGCTTCACTTGATGCCACTACAAAGGGCCTGGCTCGCCACAGGGGCTGGTGTGTGTGCGCGCGTGTGTGTGCATGTCGAAAAATACCAATATCATCCTTTATCTGAGAGCCGAAACACAAAAGGCCACAGAGAACCATGAGTTATTGTTGCACACACACACTTGCCACATGGTGGTCATGTTACACCCTGAAGGAGAGGTGTGAGCGTACCAGAAACACAAACCCTCACACACTCTGAGGTTCACAGAGAACAGCGCTCACAACCGTGACAAGTTCAAAATGTGATTGGGAGAAAACCGTTTCATACGACTGAACTTTGAAATGACGATGATATTTGTTGGGCTACTCAACACAACCAAGTCACAAGCGGCACAAGAAAAAAAACACAGCACAGTCGCCGAAAACATGACAGAAAGAGGACACTGAAATTAAGAAAGCTAAAAATGGTTCTGTGTTCTGCAGTTCCTCCAAACGAACACACAATTCTTCCCCTGTTACCTTTCCCCTCCTTAACCATCACAAGATATCCTCACTTTGTAAGATCTAAAAGTCAAAGTGTTCCTCAAAATGACAGAAGTATGCACACATTCACACACACACACACACCACGATAAACGGCTGCTGGCACTAAGACAAAGAGCTGACATCTTCAAATAATAGGAAGAAGACAAAGGGAAAAGGCGGAAGGCTGAGGTCAGGGTTTACATATACGGCTTCTAGATTCAGGAAGGAAGGAAGTTCTATTCTGTGATATATATGGGCGAACAAAATGCAATGGAAACACTGCGTGACCGACAAACCACGCAGCACCACATCGCTTTAATGAATTCAGTAAAACACCGTCTTATGCTGTGACTCGTGCTGGGCCTCTCAGCAGGCTTCTTTATGCGACAAACCCACTCTGCTTTTCACTGCACTTCTGCAACCAGGATATCCTGTCGCAGGGTGGTATGAGCAGCCTGAAACAACTCTCAACAGCAGCAAACAACCAACCTCCGGCACAAACTGACAACATCGACTGTGTGCGTGTCCTTGTAACTGAGTCTGTGAAGAGGTGATGCACGAAACTATGGTCAAACTGCTCAAGAGGGTACGAGCCCCATCCTAGATAGTGTGTTGCAAGCAGAGCAAGCCAGTAATTTGAGGTAAACAAGTGAGTCAGAAACAATTAGAGGTACTTGGACGACATTCTGCAAACCCAGATCATCAAACGCTGGAACGTTTAGAGGCAAGGACACGAAAAGCTCACACTTGCCAAAGGGTGTGTGTGTGTGTGTGTGTGGGAGGGGGGGGGACAAGGCAAAATTAGGCCTTCAGGCACACAACTAATCCATAATGTGTACTGTGAAGGAACCTTCATATTGCCAAGTAATTACTTTCCCGAGCAGCAGATTTATCAGCTGCGTAAGTGAGCGCTATTTATCCATTTCAAAACCATAAACTACTGACACCACATTTCCATCCCTCCAAAACCATGAGGCCACAACGTTCAACTGCCTTTGACATTTTCATTCTTTTCTCGTTAGAGAGAGAGAGAGAGAGAGAGAGAGAGAGAGAGAGAGAGAGAGAGAGAGAGAGTCGAGGCCCCTCTCGCATCAGCCCATGTGTATAACTATATATTTATCCCTCCACACTGCAAACATGTAACCTTGACACTCGCGCTCATCGGCGACACACACAAGAGGAAAATAGAGACGGCGTGCACAGAGCCGCACCCAGAGGCCTACTGCATCCTGTGAGTAAAAAAAACACACAACGATGAAGGTGGACTCACCCGCAAAAAGGAACAACCTAGCCGCCCAGTGATTTTCTCCTACTCAGTGTATTTCTTGAGCAAACACCAGCTAAGACAAAAACAAAAGTGAAAAGGAAAGGTAAGAAAGAGGAGGCAACTCTTTTCTATGCAAGAGTAAGTGACTGTAAAGTGAAAGGTCCTCAGCATCACAGGCTACAGAGACTTCACCACAGTTTGTGCACTGCTTCGCCCTTCAGGAAAAAGAGCAACCAAGAGACTGCTGAGAGGGACAGGCAGAAGAAGGAAGTAGGCGTTTGTCGAGAAAGAGGAAACAGGTCCGTCACTGACAGAAAGGAAGAAAAAAAAAAAAACAGCGGCAAAATTCAGAGTAAGGGTGGTAGCGAGCGAGAAGCCGTTGCTGAAGTTAAAGATAATGCACACAAAACGTGTGTTCGTCACTTTACTGCATTACTGTGAGACTTAAGGGACTTTAGATGAGATATGCAAGTAGTAGAGTTTATAATGGGTCCGGCAGTATAAATGAAAAATGCCGCATGGACCTAAAGACAAATCTACAAGCTACACTTAAAACCCTTACTCTTTGAATAGTAAATTAACCCTTAATATTTATTGTGTTTCTTTAATCTCTGAAGACATGTCATGGTCATTTTATAACTTAATACATTTCTTAGTGCCTGATGATGAGGTCTAACTCCCCAGTCTCTGCACAAAGGTAAAAGAATTGACAAATAAGATATACTGTGTTAATTACCAGCCTAAGACGTTTTTACCTTCAGAGCAAAAAGAAAAGAGCCAGTGTGGCTGTTTCTCCTTTTTTTTTCTCCCTCTCTCCTCAACAACAATCAGCTACTGTCCAACATTAGATAGTGTGGTTTCAATACCGACATCTTACTCACTGGAAGAACACAACATAATTGGATTTGCCAAAACTGCGGCTTTAATGATTTACCATTAAATCAACTCTACCCTTGTCTTAGTCAGCGAACCCACAAGACATCCAGAGAACTACAGGGGACAGGAAGACAAATCTAGAAGAAGTGTTATCCCTTCTACAGCCAAGCTACTCCCAATGATGCATTCAATCCTGATGTTTAAAGAGAGTTTTGGGTGATTACCACCACTGTAGCTCACAGTTTCACTTCCACTCCAAATCACTGCTAATGCAACACATCCAGCAGGCTAAAACCCAGTGCCAGTGAAGTGACTCAGATGGTTTGTGCTGCCACAGAAGTGCACTGATCATGAGCCGTAAGTGGCTAAAGGCCCGAATGAAACATTGACTGTTCGGGGCAATGACGTCTTCATTTCAGCCCCGAGAGCTCAACAGTCCATCTGTGCAAGGGTCACACAAAAACAGATGTTTACTCCACCCAGGCTGAGGTCGACGTCGCTTCAAATGAGCCTCATAAATGCAACATCCTGCACTGTTCAGTGCAGAAATGAACTCCCATAGTATCCAAGGAGCAAAAGATTTCAGGGCAGCAACACAGGTGTAAACAAAACAAGAAACCTTATTGAGTTTTGCCTTCCAAAAATACGAGCGAGCGGACAGACGGCCTGCGAGTGGAGCCGTCACGTGGCTGGTGATTTTGTTGAAGTGAAAAAAGTTTAGAGGACCTTGGTCTCTGATGACTCCTTGCTCGACAGAGCAACAAAATATTTGTGTGAGCTACACACACACACACACACACACAAGTGTCTGTCAGGGGAACTTAAACAGAGTGAACAGTGCTGAGTCAGAGAGCTCGCTGGGGACTCCATGTCAAAGCTTTAATAATCTCTCCAAACTATCTCAGCTCCCTCGAGAACACCTCGACTCTGTAAACTCCGTCAGCTTGTCTGACCCTTCCGGGACGCTGCACCGCGTCTGTCCTCAACGTTCCAGATTTCCTCCAAATCACACCCACTTTTTCTGCTCTGCATTTCCAGGCTGCAACATTGCAAAGCTTTTATTTCTAATATGTCGCCAAACACGTGTCAATAACTAATGCAATGAGAAATTCAAGTAGAATCTGATAAAGTGAATGTTGGGAACAACATTTTTTTTAGAATACAGTGGAGATGTTAGATAGTCTTTATTTAAAGAGCACCTTTAAAACTAATATACATAGTGCTGAACAGTGCAAAAAAAAAAAACCCTTACAGAGTAAAGCAACAGAATAAAAAACAACATTTAATAAAACAGACAAATGGTAAAAATAAAATAAAGCAGAGAGGTCAAATTGACAGCCGAATAAGCAAAAGTGTTGCCAGAAACCAGATACTGGGGAAAATCTAATAAAATCAGGTAAAATAAAAATGAACTCATCAATAAAAACCATGTTATTAAGATAATAATAAGAAGACACTGATCCAGACTTGAACCCCTAATAGCAAACACTATGTCACCCTTGGTTCTCAACTTGGACTCTGGGCCTGTGTCTGAGGATCTTAAAAGATGTGTGTAAGGATGGTCTGAAAATATAATGTGGAGCCAGGCAATGGAGGCTTTACAACAATCAATAAAAATCTTAAAACCAATTCAAATCCAAATTAGGCGCCACTGAAGGGAGGCTAAAACTGGAGTTATGTGATGATATTTATTAGTTGGGAGTAAAAAGCCTGGCTGCAAAATTTTGGACATACTGTAGCCGCCTTATATCGTTTGATTTAAGCCAAATATGTTCTGCAGTAAATACTAGTTGCTACTATTGTTGTTACTATCAGCTGCAACAAACTGGGCTTTCAAGGTGACCCAATCTGTTATGAACAGCCTGGGATTAAACTGCCAACTGTTGAAAACGGGCTTTAAAGCCTCCTGTGCGAGTGATAAGTGGGAGACAAGGGCAGAGTATCAAGTCATTTTTGGAGCTGGGTTTGTAACCATGACCTGGTTATGTTTATATGTGCAACATTTGTTCTGGTTTCATAAACAAAACAGAGCAGTTCTCCAAAAAAGATCCAGGAGGAAGTGCGACTGTCGTTCAGACACCTTCGACTGATTGTGTAGAAGCAATGTTTAAAACAAAAATGCTAAATATACTGATTTAAGGAGAAGAAGAAGCTATTGCAACATTAGAAAGCTTTTGTAAAACACCAGAAATAACAGAAGCGGTTAAAGCTGCTGTCAGCAATGTCTGCTTTTACTTGCTTTTGGCTCGCATCCCTGCCGTTTGCTTGCTCTATATGAAAAAAAAAAAAAACACACAAATGCAATTGCATATTTATGAATAATATCAGACAGCTACTGGTGTCATCTGATCAAACGGTGTGTGTGTGTGTGTTTCCATCTTTCCTACTTTTTCATAAAAATGAATTTGCACGATCCCACAGTCAACACGCAGAGGAGGTTGCAAGGCAAAGATAATTCCACACCACAGGGAATCATCTATTATTCAAACCCACATTCAAGTGTACGCCTCTGGAAGGAGTAACATGCGTTTCTTATAATCATCGTCAAAATGAAGTGGTGCCGATCCATGCATCCCAACAACATAGACGACGGTGCTCGACGTTTTGTGCGGTTATGTCGGACGACAGAAATCTAGGTCACATTTTCGGCTTCCAAACATCATCGGAATTAAGATCACACGATGCCATGCTTCCCAAAAAACAACCCAAGCTCGAATAAGCGGAATAAACAAAAAACATCTCCTTTGGTTTGACTACCTGTGGCTGGTCAGTAAGCTAAAATGATGTAGTTGTCTATATGTAAACACTGTAACACAACCCATTAGCCTGAGGAGACAACACAGTTCCAGTATTACCACATCAAACAGGCAGATTTCCTACTCATTACTGTCTAATGAGGAATTCTGATTGGGTAAGATTTACTGGCAGTAACCTGTAATATAATTATCTTGGATAATATGTAATAAGAGCGGATAATTCCTTTTGGGCCGACGATCTCCATTCAATTAGAGCTTGGAGTCCAGATCCTCATCGTGAAATAACCTGCTTCCATGTACTCACGTTGTGATTATGCGGTTTCAAGTTTTATGTTTGTTCATCTATGAATAAAGATTTGAAACGGCTCAAACTTCACACCATCTGCGGCACAACTACAGTCACCACAGGGTTCATACTCTGCTGTTTTAGCCGTTTCTTCCCTTCGTCTTTCAAGAAAAATGTCTCTGTCCAAAGGCAGCAACACTGAATCTGTGAACGTTTACATACGAGGTGTAAATCTGGAGGTATTCTTAGGCAGCGTGTGTTGTGCTTATATGATATCGCCTGTAAAGCTCATCTTTAAAACACTGTTAGGCTTAACAGCAGTGTGTGCGTGCAGAGTTTATATAAGGTGTTGACATCACTACCGCCAGTGAGTGTGAGAACTGTCATGAATTAAACATAACAAGTGGATGTCCAGTGGGTCGATCCGCACCGCAGTTAAAAAGAGCAAAATGTGTCAAGCTGTAGAGAGCAGTGATAAACACGAGAGCACTGAGAGCAACAGGACTTGACACTAGTTCAACATATGAGCCTATGGTCTGTGTTGTTTAAATATCTTTGAGAAAGCATGTTTATTCCTCTTTTTGTTATACATATTGACTGTTAATGTTACAAACGACGCAAAAAACCTACTGGACACAATACATCTTCGCTCCCTGCCGTTATTCACGTGCTACAGTTTACCCATAACAGCAGTGTTTCATATGAGAAGGTGACATCATGTGCCGTTTCTTGTGGCTATCTCTATCTGATATCAATCAGATATCAGGGAAAAAAAAAAACAACAATCCTGAAGATCACACGCTTGACTGAGCACAGGCTGTAAAAATGCAAATGAAATTATATATTTATAGATTATATCAATAGATACTCAAGGTTGCAATATAGGTATCGATATGAGAAACAAAGTGGTACTGAGCCATCCCTAGTTGAATATAGCCCGACTTGCATGTTGTCCGTCGTCTCCGCAACAAAGCAAATAAGTGTAATACTCAGAACGTCAAGCCTCTCTTTTAAGTAAACACAATGAAACACAAACTACAGCTAACCCGAGGAAAGCACAACAAAGCAGTCGTGGAAAAATATTAGCCATTTCAAATCCACTGGCCATTAACTAATGATCACAATTGTGTTTGATGATTTGAATGTTTGCAACACCCGAGACAACCACGGTGACACATTGTTCATCACTGTTCCCCCATGAGATTCAACTCATGATATTTTGGGATATTTAAGTGCTGCCTGTGAAATTAAAATACCCCAGTGTTTATTTATAACCTGTGCACTAACCGTGTGTATTCAAGAGCATTATGTAAGGCGACTATTACATGTTTTGTTTTTGCCTCCATCGCCTCGCTCACTGAAAGACAATAGCCGGAGCTTAATGTGCACACACACACACACACAATCTTTTTTTCTCTCTTTCCATTAAAAAATCATAATAATAATAATAATAATAATCTTCATATCAAGGCCGACAGTAAGGGCTTAAAAGCACAAAACAGGAGCACAATTAGGTGTTTACCCTGCAAGCTTTTTTAACTGTCTGTGTCTCTGTGGGCTCCAGTTTGAGTTACACTCTGACAAAGTGGGCCTCAAAATGTCCTCAAAGGTTATTTGAGTCCGGTTAGAATTGGAGAAGTGGTTGGTTTGACGTTTTTTTTTTTGTCATGATTAAGATTTAAGGAGAGTGTTAGGAGGACGCGTCGGTCCTCACGAACACACCAGTGCAAGTATGTGTGTGCATACGTATGAGAGAAAAGAGCCCACAAGCTCCGTGAGTCACTGACAGTGTGACCTCCTGCTCTCAGGCTCCACAGCTCTGTTACATGCAGCCAATCCAGGTCAGACACCCACTCTTTGGGATGTGTTTATTCTAAACAGTGCTTCACAAATGTATTAGACCACCAGGCAAAGCCACAGCCGCTCTAAATGAACAACACTGGCAATTATCAAAATCAGTTTTGGTGAATACACCAGGATGTAGAAGCTCTTTAACAGAAATGACATTTTTAATATAAATCACATTATTATTTCTTGATTAAGATGTCAAATTATAGCTATTTACTTGCATTCCTGAACAGAAACATTAGCTTTAGTGGTTGAATGTTATGCTTGATTCATATGCTGTTATTTGCGTTATCTGCAGTCTACACAGTGGTCTGTCTGGCTGGCAGGCCTGTGGGGTCTTTACTGGGAAGGGTTTCTGTTAAGAAAAGGGTAAATAAACACTTGTAAGGGAGTTTTGACAAAATCATTGTATGTTCAACAATCACACGTTGGTCACCCATCAAACTAGTGTATCAAGTTATTTGGTGTTTTACTCCCAAAATGGAAACATTTTGGTTTAAATCACTCTCATGTCTACGTGTTCACTCAATAACATGATATATCTCATTCATTAAAATCCCCACATTTAATAAAAAAAAAGAAAAAAAAGAAATAAGAAACAAGAAAAAAATAAGAGATGAGTTGCCAGGCAACCGGTGGAGAGAAGAAAGTCATTGCACCCCAGTCTGAAGTCTGACTCATAACCTTTCATAAAACCAAACCTTGTTGTTTGTACACTGAAGAATAAAAAGTGCTCTGGGGTTGATGAGGGGTAAGACTGCCATTCATAAATCTACAGCAAAGTTAATACAATTTTGAAATATGCAACTTGTGCTAAAAACAGGGAGGACACTAACTAACTAACTAACTAACTAACTAACTAACTTACATGTGTGTTGTTTCCAAAGACACACCTAAGAAAAAAATAAAAACTGCAACTCTTCAAAAGAGTTTGGGGTTAGTGGTGAATAATGGGTTGACCAGAGTAACCCCTCCCATTCCTCTTATCCCCCCTTCCACACACACACACACACACACACACCACTGATCTTTTCAAACAATGACTGCAGCTTCCGGGGCAACACATCAAGGCACAAACCATCCTGAAGAACGTCTCCCTCTCTGTCAGTGTCTGCGGGGGTATATGTATGGAAGGCATGGGTAGGGACCACACAAAAAACCCTGCCACCATCACGTGAGCGAGGCGGGGATGAATGGTGCTTTTTGGTTGGTTAGAGAGGGAAGTCATGGAAACAGGTCTAGTGTCCCATTGTCCAACACGCTGATGCCTGTATGTATGAGAGTGATGGAGGAGGCGGAAGAACCAGCACAGCATTCTTCATTCACAAGCAGAAAAACGCCTCCATCACAATGTGACCTTGACTACTCCAGCAGAGCAGAGAGCACATGTGAGCATCTCTATCACTCCCCCTCTCTCACAAGTGAGGGCATTTCAAAAGAAGAAGCAAACAACCACACAAACTCCCTAATGTCTATAAAAAAAAACATTTGACGCCGTTCAAAAACTGGGCCATCATTTAAAAAAAACAGACATTACATTTTAACTCGCTCCTGTTTCCAACGTTGTGTAACTAATCAAACCGTTTTACTGCAGGGCAAATCAATAACTCTTCTCCTACACAATGTCATGACAGGCGTGCTTTATCCACCACATGCCTGCAATTCTGGCTCATTCCAACAAAAAATAACTACAAAAAAATGCGACTGCTTGTCACTCAGTCCAATAAAGTCCTCCTTTAACAAGTCAGAATACTGGTTTATTTAGTGTTTTAACTTGATTTAACCACTAAATTACGTTGGGTCACACTCCAGTGTCGTCCACTATGACACTTTTTTTAAAAGTTTAAAAAAAAAAAGAGCAAAAAAAAGCAAAAAAAAAAAAAAAAAAAAAGCACAGCAATCCCACTTCCTCAAAGTGCTAAAATTACACCCCAGACAGCACATGGGGGGGGGTGCCAGACAAAAGGTTATTATGGAAGAAATGGCACACAACCACAAGCGGATACACAAGCAAAAGACAACAGACATACAAATATAATGGTTCCTTTTATATTCTCCTCTGTGGGGCTTCCCATTCATAAAACACTGACAGTGGTTATCATTTCACAGCTAAATGAATACTGCTCTTGAGGGATCTTTCATCTCTCCACTGGATTATTGCTGCTCATGACGAAGATAGTGCCGGCACGGCCCCAGTGTGCTAATTGAAAGGCAAGCGGCAGGTGCTTTGCAAACACACACACACACACACACACAAACAATGAGAAATGCACTCTGCCAACCAGACACGAGTTGTGTTTAACTCCCAGAACAAAGCAGTGGAGATTATGCAAGGGGGAGAAAAACTGTAGCTAAAGGCTATGTTTGACTTATTTTGGAGAGAAAAGAGAACTTTTATGCGCGCGAGTGTTGGCACTTTGGCAGAATATGGTAATTACTCGGAGTGTTATGATGCTCAACGCTTGTCTTATTAAACAAGCGTCTCTCCAAAATGAACAGCTGGAGGAAATGTAACAAGGTAGACAATGCCAGTGCAACCTCAATTCCCAATGTCAATGACCTACTTTTTTATGTATTTTTTTTTAAATTGAGGCGTTTTTAACCCTCTCATGACCATCATGATAGTCTGGATTTATTTTGATTTTATGGCTGTAGTATTGTCAAAAAATGTTCAGTGAGTGAGTGAGTTCTTTCTGCTCCCATTTCATATCTGGCAGTTATTCAACCGTTTAGGAAATACGGTACTGAGAAGCTGACGTGCTGGTGAATCTCGTCTGTGATTGGACGATTGTTATGCGGAAGTCACAAGGGCTACCGACGGATCACCAGTCCATAGTTTTTGAATTTGATCACAAACTGTCTTCTTTTTTTTTTTAGGTGATGAGAAGTACGCATGCCAAATCCTGTCCTGTTTACTGTGAATCCTTTAAATGACACTTTAATATGAGGTGTTGACACACAAAGCATGAGTAGGCACTCTTGAATGCAGCATCATCACACCACTGTAACCTTATCACAATACTGTGCATGAAAATTAACGACTGACGCACAGTTCAATATACTGTAGGTACTTTAAAAGCTATTACCATCATTCAGTATGAGGTCAAACATTAATGACAGTTATAGTCAGGAACAGACATGATGAAACATTATTTGTATGCTGCATGCTTGCAAGAAGTGTTTTTCTTATCAAACTGCTAAAGGATTAGATTTTTTGAGCAGTACAATTTGTCTCTAAACCTTTTCCTGGGCGATTATTTGTGTTTTCAGTCATACTCCAACCGTATTGCACCAGTCTCACTTTACTAGCACAACGTTTCTGTTGTATCAGACGGTCTTTACATATCGAGCAACATGAACTCTAGGGATGGCATGATGTGTCCGACATCGATATCACAAAGTAGAGTACATATTGATACCGATATCAGTCTGATATATAGACCTTTTAAACTGTAAAGCTGTTAACACATTTGTGCTGAAGCCATTTCAAGCTATTTCAAAAACATAATTCTCTGGCTGTGTAATAAATATTCTTCTCCAATCAAGAAGAAATAATGAAGAAAGATATGTAGGACTATTGAATTGTACCGGATTTTACATTTCTTATCTGTCCGATATCTGATCCAGTGAAGAATATTTGATTTTTGAGTTTCACAGGTAACAGTGTGTTTTCAGAGAACACCCCCCCCCCCCCCCCCCCTTGTTTTCACTATTTTGGATTAGCCCAACCCACACAGCCCGGGACCGGTGCCGCAGACGTACTTAGCTCCATGTGTGGAGCTTCAGGACACATTTAAAACACAGAAAGCTCTTGGCATGGCTGGTTTTTGGGGTATAATTAACAAACGGTGGCTTTTGAAAGTTGGTTTCAAAGCTGGTTTATGAAATAATGCTGTTTTAGCAGCTTTCCTCAGGATGGTGTGGTGCTAACAGCTAACTCACGCAGCTTCGTAGCCTCTGATTTTAGGTTAAAGAAAAATGTTTAAACTCTGAAATAGCAGTAGCACACACACGCTGTTGTTGTGATCATGTGGACTCGACATGCATCCAACACGCACCTGCTCACAACGGGCGCTGCTGGATAGAAGTACTGGAGTGGAATGGACTGCTCGTATCGGAGCGCTTATATTGGAGATTTTAGAGCCAGTCCAATATAATCCAATACGCGTTTTTTGGCTGATATCCGACCGATATCAATATCGGATCGGGACATCCTTATTCATATTTACATGTTACTTTAGGTGAGTAACGAGGACTAGTACTTAAAAATACTTTAAATTTTCTTCCATAATTTGTGTCAAATTCAGTTTCTTCCAGGTAAATGCAAAAATTTATTTTGCATAAGAGGGTTCATGGTTTGTTTAGGAAAAACCACAAATCAAAAAAAGATGACGTAAAGTCCCAGTTTTGATTGAACCAATACTAGATCAGCAGCAATGTGATTAAACTAATTAGTGTCTAGTAGATGTTAGGGATTCAGTCCACCATGAACTTTTCAAACTCGATACACTTTCATGCAACTGTCCCCTACAAAACCATTACAGTTATGAATACAGTCTTTGTGGGGTTTTTAAGCTAAAAGGTTATTGGTACACTGATGACTCATCTGCTTTTTCATGCCTGCTTTGTTACATTATAAAAGCTTAACTCGCTGTCCTTACAGCGGTTCACTGAACGCCAATTGCAAATGACTTCTTAGCCGCTACGGCCAGGCTTTCAAACACTTAGACAAACGTACACGGCTGAGAATTCTTTCAGACAGTTCAATATCAGGGAGATGTCTGAGGGCGGACTCACAGGGAGAGGAAGTGGAAGTGTACTGTATATGATGCAAAAACATTAGCATTTTCCCATGAATTTGCATTTCACACTGTGTCTGGGACTTTTGATGCCTTTGGTGACGGTGTGACAGTATAACAGTATTACGAGGATTCTGCTCATAGCAGTGCATCTGGGTTGCCACTTCCAAAACCTACACTGCAACTGGTCTTTTATTCTTCAGTGTACACGTCCAATTTTAGTCGGACTAAGACAATCATTTTATTTTCTTAACCTCATGTAAACACGCTAGTCTGACTACAATCGGGCTAGTCTTAGTCAGACTAACAGACCTGGATAATGTGATTCATAGTCTGATTACTCAGAAGTAGAAGGAGACGACGTATAAACTGCAGTACTGTTGCCAGAAAAGAACAAGCAACACGATGGCGTCGGCGAGAGTGAAAGCTACAGAGAAGACCCACTTTTGGACTGATGTACAGCCGGTTCGAAACATACAGAACCACAGCGTGATCAATCTCACCGTCATGCGTTGTTTCTGTGATGCAGGGTGTCTGATTCAATATGCACTAGCTTAAAGAGAGATACAGCGCCACCTACAGAGGTGGACTCATCCTCCACATGTATACTTGGACATGCCAAGTGGTCCGATTGGCTGTCTTAGTCAGACTATGGCCTTAGCTCGATTAAACTGTGCATGTAAACACACAGTGTTTGAGGTAATATGGTCGTGTAAACATGCACATTTGCAAATAAGTCAAACCTTTGATCAAGTTCAGAAAAACCTGGACATTTTTTATAACAAATTTTATTTAATTTCTCTCGCAAACACATTATTTTGACTTTAGTTTCTGACCATTTTGCCTGTGAGATGTTTGTTCTCTGGTGTGACACTGTTTTGCCATTTGCTTTATTAGGGGCACTTGATTTGATGCAACAGAGCTCCCTGCTGGTTTGTAAAGAGCACAAAATCAAGAATGGAACTGCAAAAAAACGAAAGGAAAAAGGAAAAACAAAAACAAGCCATTAACAGGAGCAGAATGAGCAGACACTAATGTCTGCTTCTCAGCCAAATGCGGGCCAGACTTTCAGCTCTGTGTGTCGTTGAAGTGAGCTGATGCTGAGATTTGATCCTGCAGGTCACACTGACAAATTAAATAAAATTCAAATTAGAATCCTTGGTACTTGTGAGCATGTTAGCAATTATTAAAAAGTGAGAATAGAATGAGTCCAATTTGTGGACACTGTTATTGTTAAACGTCCAGTGCGTAAAATTAAGCAATATTTATGGGTGAAATTAAATGTTTTATCCCTCACCTCACCCTTCCATTCCATTCCAAGTGTGTATGTAGCTCACGTTAAAAGCCAAAAGATGTTTAGTTTGTCAATAAAGGCAGCCTCCAGAGAGCTGGCACAAGGGCTCACTCTGGGGTACTAAAAACTATTCATACAACTCAGGTAATTGCAAATTTAAGTGATGATAGTGGGATTATTAATTGTACACACTGGACCTTTAAAACCTTTGCACACATTTGAAATGTTGGAGTAAACGTACCTAAAAACATAATGTGAAGTTGCATGATCCCTTCACCCTCCCGCTGGTGGAGATACTTTCTTTCTCAGCCCTGCAGGGCTTTGGATTTTGCTGGGTTGCTTAATCGAAAAACAAAACACATTGTGTGACATTTCCGAGCTATCAACTGTTTGCTCTGCCATAAGCTGCAGCTGTGCTCTACACTTCATATACGTACAGTACATCTCTTAATGGAAACATGGCCCCCACTTAGCTAGATTCAATAGCTCAGAGGATTACTGTCTCCGCTGGAGCATGTAATAACCAAAAGGTTATATCATCATCATAACTCAACAACCCATAATCTGCCACTACCTCTTAAATGGCTTTTAAAGTGTGTCAAGGCCCAAATAGCAGCCACCGGTAACATTTTTAATGAACACGTCCTCCTCTACAGTGCCACTCTGCCAGTCATTCTGCCCGGTGTTGAATGCAACATCACTCTATCCCCTGTTGGGTTGCGCTAGCCTAGATCGAGATGTGAAGAGCCTGAGAACATTTGGGATTGATTCGTGGCTATTTTTGTTCGTCCTACTTGAACGAAATGGTTCAGATAGTCAGAGGAAGAAGTCAGACGTGGAGAAGGCTTATTGAACTCCGGAAAAAAAATAATTATTGGGAGGCTAAATGGTGGCGGAGGAGTGAATACTTCAGTGTAGAAAAACACCTTGTAGAGAGGGAAAAAGCAACTAAGCACATCCTACATTGACGGGGCTAGGCAGCAACATTTAATCCAATAGTAATTCAGATGTGACCAAAATCTGCCATTGTTTCCTTTTGCCTTGGATGGACCTAGAGCTGTGAACCTCCCACAGCCGTGTGTTCATACACCTTAGTTAACACTAATATTGATGGAAATATTAATACCAGCTGATGTTAGGGTTATTATAACCATCTGCCTCTGTAAGCTTCTGTTACAATGCCCACTAATTTTTTTACATATCTGTATTTGATATTTCACCTCTTTGTAAATTAGTTTTGTTTAAAATAATCAATAGTCCATAAAAATAAAATTGAATTGATTTGACTAACTGACAAATCAATTAATATTATTATTGTGATTAGAAAATAAGTTTATGTTATTTAATATAAGGTTTTCTGATTTCAGCATGGCAAATGTGAATACGTTTTGGTTTCTCTACTCAAAAGTATTCAGCAAACAGAAAAGACATTTAAGGAAGTTGTGATTTTGACATTTAGGGAACGCTAACCCTGTAACACTGAGCATATCACAGACAACAACTTTGTGATGTAGACAACACATAACGCCAGGTGCACTTTGCATCGCCGTAATTATGCGAAGATTTGTGCTATCGGAAAAACTCTTGTCAGTTTCTGAAAGCTGGCAAGTTGCAGGTCAAAGCCAACATGTGTTTATAACGGTAATTTGACTTGACGCCTGTACATAGTATCCAATTTTTGTTCATGTACAACTACAGTGTGTTTTTTGTTAAAACTTTTTGTTTTTCTCCATGGTAAATTGTTAATACACTATTTTACCATGCAGTAAACTGGAAATAACTGCCAGATGTTGAAAAAAAAGAAGACATTTTGCTTAGGCTTAGGTGTTAGAGGGCTAATTATCATTTTTCACAATTTTCTTCCAATTAATTGAGAAAATAATTGACAATGAAAAAAGAAATCGCTAGTTGCTTCACTATATAGTGACAGTGAACATACTGGGAATGATACATGCTCATGTGAACACATGGACAAGTTTAATAAAAGAAAGAGCTGAACGTGGTGTCCAGTGACCTTATATGTTGCTCAACTCTTAACACACTTAAAGCAGCATTTCCTCCAGGGGCCACTCAACATTGCTGAAGACATATAGTCCAGTGCTGCTCTCCACCAGAGCAAAATTGGCTCCTCTTATTAAACCATAACTCAGGAGAGAACACGGGCCCTCAACAACACTCATTACCGAAGCATATAGTGAAGAGACTACTGTTCAACGTTGCTGGTGCTACAATTATGTTAGCGCTGATGACTATCATCACTGGTGTAATAGGTGCTCTACGGGAGCGCTGACATTATGGGAGATGGTTCTGGGCTCTCTTGTGGAAACCTCCTGCTGCCAATGCCAGCTCTCCGTGGTAAAGCGAGAGCGAGAGAGAGAGAGAGAGGCTGTGGAGAAAGCTAATGTAAAGCTCGACTGTGTATCTGGTCTATGAGCCGTGAAAGGATCTAGTCACTTCACAGATCAGCCGTCCACTCACTACGACTGGCACAAGTGAGTGGGAACAAAGGAGTCACTGTGGCTGTCACACACACTCATCGCTGCACTCACCCTTTGCTCTGCCAGCTGTCTCTCTATCTCCACCCACAGCCTCCCCTCTGCCCCAGCTGTGGCTATACATCAAGTAACCCTTAATACCACACACGCATACTGCAAAGACACCGATCGGCACACATGACTTGGGTGGTTCGATGGCCCAGAGCTTCACCAAAACGCCGTCTTCCTCCCTGCTGGGTGCTCCTTCCCTACACACCATCGGGACTTGAGACACCGTGTTATTCACTAACCACTAAATGGCTCATCAGTGTCACACCGCTACACACAGCCACAACACACGAACTCATGGTTGCTAGGAATTGTAAACTGGGGTTGATTTTCAAAACATTGACCCCTTTTTCTAGCCATAAAGTACTGTCCCACTTGTTATTGTTCTTTTGCTTGTGTGCTCCGAGACGCTTTGCTCAACCTCCACGCTTCATGCACGCCACACCCTTTCACCACAACCTCCTCCTCTCTCTCCTGACAGATGCCCCATGTCCCCCCGCTTTCTGCTCTCTGGACTCACCCTTTAATTTGTTAACCTCTCTCCCCGTTGCCCTCCTATTATTTATTTATCCCCGGCGCCTTTTCCTCTCAAACATATGCTACACCCATGTCCTCCCCTGCCTGTCTGGTCAATCATGAGCTAGTGGTGATGCCAGCTCGGCCTCCACACTGGCAATGTGGTGACTGCTGCTGCTGCTTCCACTCTTTCATCCCTAAAAAAAAAAAAAAAAGTGCCCAGCCTGATCCCTGTGAGGCCATTCATTGGGTTTGTGCTCTTGGCCGCCCTATTACTGTAAAGCTACATTACAACTAAAAGGGAGGGACTTCACTTGTGGATAAAAACAGTGACAATGACAATGAAGTGAGGCTGAAGTTGGGCTATTTATGGACAGGACTGGGCCACAGGAAGGAGTGAAGGAATTTTATTTCTGCCTTTTATGGATTAATTAAATACAACCAGCATTTATGTGAAAGAGAGGAAGAGGGTGGAAGAGGGGAGGGAAGAAAGAAGGAAAGACAAACAACAGTGGAGGGCATTCCTTAGGTCAGGCTTTCATTGCTGTGGGTACGATGTCATTGAAATTATGTAATGGGTGCATAGCAGCCGCCATACATCTGTAAACACTACATGGAAACAGACTTCACACTCGACATGTTTCATGTCAGCCTGCCCTGTAATTGATATTGAAAAACATTCACAACTCACCACATTCATGACATCAAGTCGTGGTGTTGCCCCTGCATTTCTTGCCTTTTCCTGTCACTCGTTCTGTGAACAGGAAACGGATCGATTCACCTGCAGATATTGGCAGTGGCTCAGTTTCCCAAAAAAAAGAAGAAGCTAAATTTCCCCAGTGAAACCTCTCCTCCTCTGTGTGTCACCAACGTGACCACACGTTTACAGACTGTGCTGTATCCAGTAACTTTTCCTTATTGTAAAAATGCCATTGGTATTTCCTGTGCTGTTCTCTTGCAGAGCTGTCTGGGCTGAAAAATGTGGTCCAACAAGTCACATGCACACATACACAAATACAAACAGTGTTAAGCTTCCCGCCGTCAGACAACAAAAGAATAGACACAGCAACAAGCCCTGAAGGCAACATTAAAACCCAGCTATTCTGCCACTAAATTACCCCTCTTCTCTCAATAGAGTGCAATGCAGAGTCCAACTAAGCTGCACTATCCCACATTTTTCTGCAGCTTTTAGGATAGCTGTGGATGAGAGGCTGGGCCGTGCACACTGACGACGTCCAACAGTCACAGGAAATGGAAAACACTGATGTGTGGCCTGCAGAGACCGACTAGCCAGGGTGACACGAGGTGAGGCAGGTGGTTTACAGATGGGGAATCTGCTCGCGCTGCAAAAGGCAGAAGAATCAGCAGCTCCACAGAGCGGCTCGACTCGAGTTCGAGAGTTCGAAAAGCAACGGTTGCTCTATATTTGTCCTCAGATGAGAGACACAACTTGGATCTGTAGACGCAACAATGTCAGCGACAGGAATGCCAGGAAGCATAAGCAGAGATAAACACAAAACAGGAGGAACAACATTCACACTGTTTGTCCCGCGAGTGTCAAGCGCAACCACAGCGCTACAACTGTTGTTTACAGTGTTATTAATACTGTTTTGACATGAACAAAGCAATTGGTCGCAATTACTCTATTCGCCGGTTTTGATTATGCGTCGGAATGTGTTCATGTGCATCCATTATGTGCCTCATAAGCCAAACAGCCGGAGAAATGAAGAAAAACTAATTAAAAGAACTCAAATCTCATTCCTGCAAACAAACGGCATGCACAGAAAATAGACAATGATTTGACTGAGGGCAAGGGCAAGTTCAAACACCATTCTTTACACACACACACACACACACACTTAATATGCTTAACACGGAGCATTTACGCTGATTTTTTCCATTACTTAAGAATTATGATAAGAATGTGCAGTATAGAGTGTCTTATATGTGCACCTGAGCAAAAACTACTCAAAATCTCTCAAATCTGATTGAATTTGTGAAATTTGGAAATAGGTTTTTGTAAATCATAACTTTGACTCAACAACACATAAGATGCGACTGATAAACACACACACCCCCAGGATGTCCAAATAAGGAGTTGTGTATTATTTACGCAGCAATTTACTAAGGGTGCACCTGCAACACAGATCTGTGCACACATGAGCACGAAGGGTTAAGCCACTCTGAGACCCCATTGTTGACTTGTTGTTTTCTGATAGCTAGGCTGAAATATGCCTTCATGATGCAGTGGTTATTTCCCCCGCCGCAGGTCACATTTTCTTGTTGCTATCAGGTGATAAAAGGCGGCATGAGGGTGTGAGGGCAAATAGGGTTTGTTTTTACTGGCTGGTTGGAGTCAACAAAAACTCACCTCGGGCTGCCACTGAGCTTAAAAGTAGCAGCAGGAGACGCGACCACGAGAGCTTTGAGCAAGGCAATCTTTTCCAGATGCCCTGATAAACGCTGTCGCCTCTGCTGCTGCTGCTGCTGCTGCTGCTGGTGGTCGTGTGTGAGCGGCGAGAATCTGGATTGCAGATTGGTTGCTCAGGTGAAAATGAAGGATGGAGTAAAGGAAGGAACAGTGATGGAGGACTGAGATGGCAAAAGAAAATGATCGGTAAAGAAAAACGGAAGGAGCGTAAAATAAGAAACACAGAGACGTTAAAGTGTCTTGCGTTTCACAAATGTCAAATGTTTTTTCATTTGTTCACAGACTCAGAGGCAGCAACACACCTTCACTCCTAACAGTTGTCCAGCCAGAAAGAAGAAGCGAGCTAGTGACCTTGGCAGGTTAAGATAGCCTCGACTATTCTCACGGGAAACACTACTGCAGCATGTCTACACAGCAGTGCCGGAACGCCGTGACAGAACAGCTTTAAATCCTAAATCCTTAATCTCAGCCCATGCGTTCATTTTGCAACATGAGTTCATTTCACCTCTCTCGTCATAAGTGCTTTCTTTCTGTGGCCATAAGCAAACCGCCGTGGACACGGCACCAAAGGGAATGACTTCATATCAAGACGTCGACATGTTTTTGCGATGAGGCTTGAGACAACAACACAATTGAAATTTAACAGTCGTTTTCTGCCCAACACATGAATCAAACATAACAATGACTGTGACTCATTCATTGTTGATCAAAACAGACGGCGTGTTAAAAATAAAGTAACAAAGTGAGAATAAGAACAACAGTGACAGTGACGTCCTCCTCCCCTCCCATATACAGCAAAACAAGTGGCTACTTTTATTTCCAGGCCACCTCACTGAACCTCCTGTCACCCATACGTCCTGTCCACTCTCATCATGAGAGGGTGTTGACAAGGACAATGTATTATGCATGTTGCTCTTGAGCTTTCTGTGTCCTCAACATTATGGCGTTAGTGGTCATTGGAAACAAAGGCCGGAGCATTTGCAGACATTACGCTAAGGTAACACTACACTTTATAACAACTGACCAAACTTGAAACGTTTATTTTTTCATACAGACTTCTATGTATTTGGATTTAGATCAGTTACAAGATAAAAGGTCACATTAACCTGCTGGAGACTGTTATTTCTTTTAGTATGTGACCTTTATCTGTACTCCACTCCACATTGTTACTATATTGTAGGCAAGCAAAGCAGAGCAATAAATCTAATTTCCTAAATCGATTGTTGTTTTTATTTTTTACTAGTATATCCTGCAGCAGGCACGCAGAGGGCCCCAGCTTTTATATTTACCACAAAAATAAAATCATAATTTGTCCTTTCTGTGACATTTATGATTGTTTTTAGAGAGGCAACATCTTAAAGCACAAGTGTTTCAGGACACACGCCGCCTGCCCTTATAAACATATACACCAATCATTACACAACACACAGCACACAAAAAAATCCCTCCTCTCCTTTCATGGATCAACATCAAACAGGAAATTCATTACCACATCAGACAAACACTTGAACTAATGCGTCAACGTTCCGGTAAATACAAAGAGTAAAGTGCAGTCTTTAGGGAGACGAGTGCAGGAAACTAGGACACATCGGCAGTAGTGCACTGCTCATCATGTAACATACAGTACAGGGAATCACACACTGATCCCATCCAATAGTTATTGTAATGTAATTGTAGAACTTTCTAGCAGGCAAAGCTTTTTATCTTTCATTCTATTTATCTGTTTATTGTTGTAATTGGTATCAAAGCACCGTTGCCTTTAAAGTGCCTTAAAGGGTATTGTCAAAGCCATTTTTTGTTATATATTGACATTCGTATGTGCCTTTGAAAATCTATCTATCATCAGAAGCTGTACGACTTCTCGGTTTTACAAACTAACTCTAGTTAGTAGCTAACTAACTAATTACTAACTGTCTAACTAACAGACTGCTGTCTAACTGCTGTTTAACTGTGTATGTGGAATAAACCTTCAGAAAGACAGTCGAGTTGTACCCGCCGTACTTGTTTTGGTTACCCTTTCCAGAAGCTAACGGAGCCGTTGAAGGATTAGAGGAGACCACCACTGGATCCTGATTTTTACAGACAAAAGGAAAGAGGTGGATGGATGGATGGACGACTTACAATTTGATTTGTGCTGAAACATAAATAAATAAGATGATAAATACTGAACTGAAGCTTGGCATACTTTTTTTAATTTATTTTCATTTATTTATGTTAAAAAAAACAAAGCATTATCACATGAGATTTAATTAAAAAAAACACTAAATTTCCTTTCATTTATTAAGGGAAAGGGACGATGCATATTGATAAACATTAAAATGTAATTATACCAGGTTGTACCCTTAGGCTAATTTCCGCCTGTAGTGCCTTAGCAGGTTGATGTTACAAGGCATAAACATCAACAAATGAATCATGGATGGATGGATGATTGATCAGAGGTGGAATGGTGGAAAGACACGGGAGTTCATGTGAAGACCTACACTATTACATGCCACTAAAAAGGCTGAAAGACAAACTCAAACAGATATACATGCAAAACTATAGCCTATAGGGATCGCTTTAATTAGGTCAAAGCTGGAAGAAAAAAAAAAAGCCCAGTGTTTAGCACCTGGGTCATACTGACGCACCAGTGTGCAGAGACGGTGGAAATGTTGCAGGCGCGCCTTGGAGGAAAATAAAAACTGACGCAGCACCGAAAATCTGCAACTCTCTGCAACACTCGCGCATGCTTGCCATAAATCAAACTTTGTGTGATGTTAACACTCATGACACATTTGCACAATCCTAATACAACAGCTGCACACTGTCAGTGCGCTTACATGACGCTTGAGTAAAACTAAATATTGTGTATAACAGACTAAAACAGGACTTGTAAATGAAACGCATGTAAATGTTAGTCTGACTCATACCTTGGGGTATGAGAGTAATAGTACGGTATGGGTGGAGCTAGAGCCATGAAAGTGGCACTCCCTTGCGACCAGTGTTTCTTCTACGCCCGCAGTTTATTCTCATACAAAGCTCGACAGCCCAAAACCGAGCAGGAAAAATGAGCTGCTGGATGTCCTCCTTTGTTGTCTGTTGTGTCACGTTCAATGTCGCACTGGTACAACTTCACGCTACGTATTTCACTGACGAAGAGCACATCCCGTCTACTAAGTAAAGTTCCTGTTCTCAGTCGAAACGCAAGCCGGAGCAGGGCTTTACTGCTCCAAACCGTAGCATACTGCCCCATACTGTAACATGAAGGAAACACAGCTATACATTCAGTTCGACTCTAACTAGCTTACACTCCTACAGAATTGGGGCTATACTGGGTACATGGAGAGACTAACTGTCACACTGGGTCAATGGGCTCAGAGGCTCTTAGCGGAGAGATGCAAAATACCACAAAACACACAGACTCGCATTAAGCAAGCGAGAAAGCTAACCTGTCAGGACTCAGTGTTTACAGAGCTCTGCAGCAGCACCACAGCTGGAATGCAGCAGGAAGAGTGAGCACACAGAGGGAACCGTATGTTTCTGGGTCATTCAAGGTAGTTTTACTCCACATAACGTCTAGACTTGAACTTGGAAAAAAAAAATACATGCACATGGATGCTCGCCGCATAAACTGATTTATATTCTGAGAAAGGGTGGACTGTGTGTGTGTGTGTGTGTGTGTTTGTCTGAAGAACTAAACATACACAGTAAGTGCTGGACGAAAGGTCACGATGAATTCATGAGTGTATTCTAGTCATCGTATGCAAGTCTAAGTCAAGTCTCAATTCTCTGTTTGACATAAGAATTCTTTCATTCCATTTGGTCGGTCCCCACCATTGCGTTGTTAAAGCAACGCATTCAAAGAATGTGCTGTAGATCCATGATCCATACAGTGCAGGATTCAAATTAAAATTTAACAGTGCGAATGTGCTCTATAAATAAAATTTGACTCAACTGATGACAATCACATGTTTTGCTGAATTCTGTAAACCTCTAGGACATGTTAAGTTAATTTGCCTGTTGCGTATAAAATCTGCAAGATAAAACTAACATTATGTGTAGGATATAAGTGTTAGATAAGCCAAGGAACATACAGTACATACATTTTTCTTTATAAAAAAGCAGCAAATTTATATTTTTTGTGTTATATAGGGCAGCATACACACACACAATAAACTAAATTTAAGTTAAGTGTGACTCTGCAAAGAGATCACAGTTTTGTAATATGAGTTTTTATCATCTATTGCATTTTTTCCCACCTTATCAGAGAGCTGCTTGCCTCTCAATTTAGCTTGAGGCAAGAATTTGTAAACTAAAGAGCAGACCTTGACAGCAGTACCTATGAGATCTCTTCCCACTTACCTATGTTTGTCTGGCAGTCTGGCACCTACCCTTTGCACCTTCAGTACCTACATGCTATTTTAATTAACGTTATACCACAGGGAGCAATTGTGCATGGCAACATACAAATTAATCTAACCTCAAGCTGCAGAGGAACAGACGCTCCAGTTAGGGGTGCAAGCAGGAGTAACAGCGCATTAAAATGGCGAGGTGATACTTCCTATAAGAATTCTCAAGGGTGGAAAAAATGTTATTGTGATGTTAAACAAAATTTCTGGGATTTTAATGGGGGAAAAAAAAAACAACAGGGAAATTAGTTCATTGAGATGGACAGATATAGCAGGCCGGGCAAACATCAGGGAGAAAACAATTTACATTCCTCCATTTCCCTCAGGGAACAAGAATAGAGAGTGAGAAAATAAATGGGGGTTGTGCACCAATGTGAGAGTGAGCAAAATGGGAAGAAAGTCAAATAAATGGTTGAAGAGGGAAAGTAGAAGAGGCAGCGTGACAATGTGTGGAAGCGAGTGTAAGTGAGCAAAGGTAAAAGAAGAGGGGAGGGACTGACAGGCAGGAGGAGAGATGAACACAGTTCAGTATTGGCAAGGTTGCACTTGTGGAGGTGTTGAGTGAATGCCAAACAGTAGGCACCATCTGAGATGTGAAGTAACTCACTAAAAAAGGAGGACAGGACCACATCACCTCCCAGAAAGCACTGCAGACTTCCTCTCCATCTCTGACTCTTTTTGAAAATATTTACAAAAAAGTTTAACTCCAGCAGTTTATTTAGCTCACAGCCTGTGGTGGTAAAATAAGGCTATTTTTTCATTTACTCTTTTCCAGCAATTCTATTGCTTGCTATTGGTTTTTAGGTCTCTGCTGGGATATAGAAGCATTCTGTGAAGCCAGTTAACAAGAGAATGAGATTTCCTGTGGCTAATAAAACTTGTTTTTGCATGTGTGCGAGTTCATGTTTGACATATACTGTACAGTGGGTCCCTCAGGTGGCAGTTAAACTGAAATATTATGCTGCTGGCATGCTTCACTTTGAAACTGGACAGCACGTGGCCAGAGCTGAACGCTGAACTCCACATATCAGTTCAATGGCAGAGTGTCGTCAACTTAGTGACTTGTTCCAAAAATACAAAGATGAAAGCTTTTGTTCCCCGACAGTCAAAGCTTTGCCAGACCTCAATCTGAAACCACACATCAATCTCTAACCCACCGTCCACCACAGACTCACAGTGAAGTATTCTGCCGGAGACAGAGGTTTAAGGATGTTTCTCTGATTGAAACTGGGTTTTAATATTCTACATCCCACAACAAAGAACCACACAATAACAAACATCTTGAGGAGTTTCCATGTTTGAGACATGGCTGAACATATCCCTCTGCTGCTCTATCTAGGTTATGATCGCCTGTGTTTGTTGTCAAGACGGCACAACGATTCCGGCATGTGTGCAGCTCCCATCACAACAGTGACATCTCTGGTGGCAAACTGTGCATGTAAATGGGCTCTCAAATGAGCAGGAGCCGATGGAGGAAGACAGCGTAAAGCTGGGGACACACTACAAGATTTTTTGCCTGATTTACCCACGATTCACAGTTGGGCAGAGTCTGCACAAGTCAGCACTAGTTGGGGACAGTCGGCATGGCTAGTTGGCACAGAAATCTGATTGTGACTGAGGTTGGGTCACGTCTGTTTCCCTCACACACTCAGTCAATCAAACATTTTGGAATTTCTGGAACTGACTCTGGACGCAATCTGTTAGTGTTGACTGATTACTGACCCAACCGCAAACACACGTTGCCAACAGTCAATGAAAAGAAGTGGGTGGGACACAGGAAATGGTGTCGGAAGACAACAGGAAGTAGCGGTAATATCAAAACAACTATGGTTGGATGTTTGTTTAAACTGTCGCTCTCGTAGACCCGGTCACTCTCGCGAGAGTTTGACGCGTTCAGTTGGCTTAAGTTGGTTTGACAAATCATGTAGTCTGTTAATAGGGATGGGAACCGGTATCGGTATCGGCCCGATACTTGCTAAAATCCCTGGACAGATAAAATAATTAAATCCTACGTGTCGCATTCTTCACTATGCATAGACTGTAAAAATGTAAATAACAATCTGCAATACAAACAATACATGTTACAAAGAGGGAGAACTGCGTCTTTGAAACATGTGTTGTTTACACATTCATAAATACTAGTATCGGTAGATACTCGAGTATCAAATAAAAAACCGGTGTCTTCCCATCCCTATTTGTTAAATATGTGATCCCCAGTCTTACAGTCATCGTAAAAAATCTGCTAAAATAAGTCAGTGTGAAGTGTGAACTCCAAGTATCAAAATGGGTATCGACTGTGAAAGGTGTGTAGTGTCACCAGCTTAACATCCTGGATTGTACCACGACTGACGTGAGGAGAGCTGAGGACAGCAGTGAGACAGAGACGGCTGCCGTGTTGCACCATCGCTGGCTACTGAGTGATCAGTGAGATAATAGAGAGCTGTTAACCAAAGTAGGGTCCACTGACAACCTGAAGCCTTTTAAGTACCACCTTGGGAATGCAGTAACTTTCAGTGTATCACCTACAGCAGACAAACACAAGCTCTTCTGTCCAATGTGCACCCACTGCTGCCGCCCAAATCAGAAAGACTTTCTGAGATTTTCATTCCCAGCTGATAGTAGTAGATAGAAGTCGCGGCTGATAAGAACCAGGAACTGCGTCATTGGTTCCAAAGGTCTCCATTTTGGCCTGTCCATACTAAAATGCATAAAGAGCATATTTATTCCCACATCTGTTTGTGCTTGTGGGCTCTAAATGCCAGGGCACAGTGGACGACAGGTGTACCCAGAGCAAGTAGTAGCATGAATGTGGGCTCAAGTTAAGAATAGGAAGGCATCACTGAATTATTCATCGTTTCATGACAAAGAAAACACAGCACATGACTTACAGTATATATAATTTTACATTTCTAAAGCTACCACATGAAATGGCTAAACCGTTGAGCCAAAGTTCAATGTTACTGACTCCGATCGTGCCTCAAAAGTATGTAAATATTTCTCGTTTTAGTTAATTCAAAATGTATAGTCACTTAAATTAGCTGCTTTCCATTACTGCAGCAGTAATCCCTTAATAAATATTCTTCTGGCTAGGAATTGTATTATATCATGAATGAATGGACCTCATCTTGTTGCACTGTATCATTGTGTGTGTTGCAAAGACAGCAAAGAGCTATTGTATTGCATTGTATTTCTGTCAACAATCTGATAAAAGCTAATGTGTTCAACCCAACCAGGAGGTCAGCACTCAGATAAAGCAGACGGTGAGACCTGTAATGAAAGTTAACTTGCTTGTTTTGAAGGGTCAAACTGATTTAACCCATGATAACTAGATGGTTAGATAAAATACTTTTAAAGGGCAGTGGTTTTTCAAATGGCTGTCAGTGGCACACGTTTCCAGATTCAACCCTTAAAGTGATCATATCGGGCTAAAAGAAAAAATATTTAATCACTTTAACTAGCAACGCAAATGAATTCCAGTTCATTCACACAACGTGCTCTTATGTCTCGTAAACTGAAAAAATTATTGTCAAATTATTGGAGGGCAATATGTTAGAGCACCACGGATACTCATCCAGTTGCCTCACCCGCAAAAGAAACAAACAAATGAAATGTGTCCTTTAGCTTTATGAGTCTAGTAAAACATTATCGAGTACAGCAGATTATTGGCTAAGATACACGTGACACCGTCTATTAAATACTGTATGTGCTGGTCTACTAAAACACAGCAGAGGAAAATCAGGGAACACAGGCAGAATCTGCATTACTATACTGCTGATTTGAAAGGTAAATCATTCATAACTTATTTACCACATTTCTACATGTATGTTCTTTTGCGCATACTCCAACTGATGTGTATATAACTTTGAAACAGTCGTCTGATGTTGATATTTAGCCTTTCTGTGGCTATTCCATGGGTAAATTCATCAGGGGGCCGCCAATAGTTTAAAAGAAAGAAATCTTAAAGAAATCTAGATATATCTTTAGATACATTTAGATATCTAAATAGCGTTATATGGTTTTATTGTGGAGATTGCTTCATGCACATTTGTTCATTAAATTGGTTTACTGGTTTAATTCAAGCGCAGTGTCACCACACTTAAGTGCAAATTAACGCTGTGATTTTACTTCCCTTTAAGGTAAAAAAAAGAAGAAGAGAGAAATGGTTTGGTGTAAGTTTCTATCAATAATAATAATCAAGCACTGGCTACACCAAGGTGGTGGGAAGGGAGCCCAAAAATCGAATTATGCTTAGGGCGCCATAAAGGCTTGTGCCAGGCCTGCATAACATTACATACATGATATGACTAATTTAAATGTTTCACCTCAGGTGTGAAGTTTCACAGCAATGAATGATTTTCATTTCATTAAGGAGCAAAACTATACATATATAAAAAACTGATATTTGTCGCCATTATTATCTATATCTACTGATTCGATTGTATTGGCCCATATTTGCAGCCCTAATTAAGATATGAAATGAGCCACACATGACTCATGTCAGAGGAAACATGACTTTCCCATCTTATAAACAAGAGTTAAAGCTGCAACGTGCACGTTTCTCCTAATCACAGGCCCCGAGTGTGAGCAGCAGCTTCAGCGCCGCACACACCAACACAGCAGCAGACCTTTCATCAGCAGCAGGAGCAGCGGGAGCAGCAGGACAGAGGCGCCAGCAGTCAAAGCAACACTTTTTACATCAAACCAACAGCAACATGCAGTGAACAAACAAGCCGGGAAACAACAGCAGCAACAACAGCAGCAGCAGCAGCAGAGAACAGCCTCCGCTGCTTCACCGTCAATCTGCTGCATAACTTACAGCTGGAGGACGGCACCAGTTTCACAAACCGACAATGAATTCATGAATGTCCACAGCAGTTCAAAGTGAACGAGAAGACAGGCAGGGAGACGCGGAGACATGGAGACAGAGAGACTGACACACGCAGCATTGTGTAGAGCAGAGAGACAACAGGAAAGACAAGAGAGGAGAGAGACACGAGAAAGAGGGAGAGAGAGAGGAGGTTCAGTGAAGCGAAGCACAGCGAGTCCCAAACAACCGTGAATCCACAACATTCCGCGCTAAACGCGGAGGAAGAGACGCCGAAGCTGCGTTCAACAGCCAACATTTCTGTAAGACACAAAAAAACACACGTTGTGACAAACCTGACGACGAGAGGACACTTCTTCAACCAGAGCGCTGATGTCCGGAGTTTAAGACAGAGTCTCTGTCCCTCTCTCTCCCTCCCTCTCTGTGTCTGTCCCTCTGTGTGTGTGTGTGAGAGAGAGATAGCGCTGATGTTTCCACTTCCTCTTTTCTTCTGCCGTCTACTGGCTGCTGCTGTGATGCCACACTGACGGCTGAGCTGCTGCTGCTGCTGCTGGTGCTAGTATGTTGACATCAGGTTTCAGAATAAAAGTCAAGAGTTCTCAAAAAAAAACCTCATACGCTAAAAAGGGGGGGACAATAAAGAGTAACATTTCCTGCTTAGTCTCCGTTTCAGTGTTGAGCATGTTCAAATGTTTTATATAATTACATGAGTTACTCTTTATTAGTCCACATCCTACCTATGGATAGTTTTTGTATGTTCAACCAACAATGGTGCTAATGATACACAATGTACAGGGACAGCTCAAACCTTTATGGGGGCCCTAAGCTGAATTGGATTTGGGGGGGGGGGGGGGCGTACTTCAGAGTAGCCAGTGCTTGACACCAATGTAAAAAAACATAACAAGTAAAATAGTAACATAATAAAATAATAAAATGGTAAAACCTAGATAGAAGTGTTGACTATTCTTATCGTGAAGTGAAGGCTAAGGAGAAGAGGTCGGTCTTTAAAAGTGATTTAAAACATTCAATGGTGGGCACAGATTTCATTCCAATGGGTAAATCTTTCCAAAGATGTGTACTAAATGAGAAATCTTCCACTCCAATATTAAACCCCAATATTTAGATATCTTAATATGTCTAGAAAATGCCTCTGACAATACATGACCTAACAGAATTTCAGAAAATACATCCCAAACTATATCAATCTATTCTTCAAAAAGTAGTGGTAATCTTACAATACTTAGGCTGGAAATGTGCCTTCAGGAACATTACTATTCAAGTCTGTCTGGTTTCTAAGTAACCAGATTTTCTCAGTGTTATGTCGCATCAGTAAGTAAAAACAACAACAAACAACAAAAACACAACACTTCACCACAGGGATGGGACTAATGTCACACATTATGATATCAAGCTCTCACAACATGCTGAATGTACTGGATGTCTCTATTGGGGAACATTAATTTTGCCAATTAATGTTTATCAGTCCGCATTCACATCCTTATGTGAGAAGAGAGGCAAAATCAAGTAATTATTTAAAATGAAGCTTTAAATACTGTACCGTATTTTCATATTATTCCATATGATAAAAGTCCCTTGAGTAAATGTCTCTCCACTGTCTCAGCAAATATAGATTTGTGAATAAAAAAGGGGACTTGCAATGAATTGAATCTAAAACAAACAGCTTTTCTCTGAAGGCTTTTGCAGGAGGGGAGGGCAAACGGGAACAATGGCTTCAATAATTCATGGTTATTGAGCATGCAAGCACACACATTCTCGTAGGGCAGTCTTAATAAGGACTCACATAGGAATAATGCATTCCTGAGTCCTTATCCCCACTAATCAACACAGCTAAATGCCTAAACCTAATGAGAATTAGTCATTTTTGCGCACACAAGCCGGGCGCTGTGCCTTGCTCAGGGGCACCCAATCCCTTCACCCATCCCAGGATTGAACCAGCAACCATATGAGCCCAATTCCTTTCCTCTTGGCCATGGGCAACCATTAAAAAGCCCTTTAAAGCTGTTAAAGTTAAAGCCAAAATGTCCTCACGTCCTATTACAGTACATGTACACACACACACACATATATAGAATTATGTCTTTCTAATGTTATATGAGCATTTGGGAGCCATTAGGACATACTGTGTGTACCTCAGCAGTGGTCCAAACACAGCGTGGCGCTATAACTACATAGGTTTTCATTAATACAGGACAGGACAGACCGAAGGCTTGATCAGCTCTGAACCACACAAGGCTACTTCCCGTCATATTTCTTTTTTCCAGCGATCACATACTGTTTCTGATATTAAAGCCAGAGTACGTGCTTTTGAGGAGGAGGACGACAGCAGACAGTCCCCGCTGTTCATCCACGTCTCTACACAGCAGGAGCAGCAGGAGGAGGATTAACACAGGAGCTCTGCTCGTCCCAATAAAATAATCTGGAGCCACAAAGTCCAAATGGAAATCTCGGCCTCCCTCACTGAGTGTGATAAAGCACAGGATACCAAGCTCTCTAAATTGCTCAATTAATGTATTAATTTGCCTGTCTACGTGGGCTGTGAGGAGACAAAAACAACAAAAAACATTGATTATTTGATCCAGTGTAATAAATAAGTGAAGAAAGAAAGACGAGCTCTATGAGGAGGCATCTGTCTGTAAAAGGTTATATTTTGAACATTAATAGACTTGGGTCAAAGTTTTCATTGCTTTCTTTGTGGAAAAGCTTTAACGTACCGGCATTTTTTTACTGTTCTCCTTTTGTTTCTTCAAGAGAAAATCTTTATTCCTGTTTTAATTCATGTCACTGATTTGTGGTGACTTTCGCGTCACAGGGGTGAGATGACAGGAGACGTAATCCTTTTATCTGAGGCAACAAAGAGAGAGCAGAGTGGGTTTTAAGCCAGGCCATATGTACACAATGTGTAGACTCATAATCTATACAATATTGTTCAATAACTCAGTCACCTGTGCTTGTTAATTGTTGTACATCATACAAGGTCAACAAATCTTGTTGTTCGCCTCCTTGTGTAACTTGGATTTTTGGCAGATTGTGTTTGTAAAACATCTGGTGCGAAGATGATATCACACAGCCAGGAAAAAAAAACAAAAAACTCTTGCTTACCGTCTCGTCATCATTTACCAAACATGAATTATTTAAAGCTGTGCTCTGGATGGTTTAATTTTTCTGAGAACATGCCGGGCCTCTAATACTATCAGCGACATCAGTCTGGCACTGACTCCGACCTGTCCCTTGTCCAAGAAGACAGAGTGCTTCAATAAAAGACTCTCCACTGAGCAAATTTCGCTCTACGTGGCACAGCCTCCCTCTGAGCTCTTGTGTGACTGAACCTCATCTAAGAGATTCATTGTTCTACTCAGGGAGAAGTCGACGTGGAACAGACTGTTTCAATGCAGCTGATTTAGTTTGGGCCAGGATGGACAGAGCTGCCACAGTAAGGAGAGAGAGAGAGAGAGAGAGAGAGAGAGAGAGAGAGAGAGAGAGAGAGAGAGAGAGAGAGAGAGAGAGAGAGAGAGAGAGAGAGCGGAGGGGGGAGAATAAATAAAATGATGCTCTAAACTACAGCTATAACACCTCCGTAATAATCTCTCACTCTCCGGTGGAACAGAACACATCAACTCCCCACAGCTTTCCAGCTTCGCAGAAAGCCGACGACACAAATCTAAATGAATATCTAGTTTGCTTGTTCCCTGCAGGTCTGCTGTAATTGTCTCTCTATCAGGGTCATTAGGAAGAGGGAATGTTTCTAGTACATTTCCGCAGGGACTCCTCAAAATGTGCTGCTACTTCCTCACATGTGACCTTACACTCGCGCACTGAAGTGAAGTGGCGACCACGAGTTGCTCGTCTCTGCGAACTCTGCGGCTCGGCACAGAAAGACGGATATCAGAGCTAAAGATCAAAAGAATCATGTTATTCTGCTGGTTAGAAGGTCACCACAGTCCTGTGCCGTCTACTTTTTTTTTTTAATGACCAAACCTGATTCTCTGTTCTATCCTCCAAAGATCAGGTTTCATCCACATGAAAAACACCATCATTTCCATTCAGTAAAGGCCAGGATGATAAACAGCTTTGTTTTTTCGCAGGCTAGATTTGAGTAAACCCTTTAAAAAAAATAAATAAATGCCTGTGGCCTTTTGAGGGAGAAAAAAGGCAAATCAGCATATTCCAACCTCAAATCATTTCAAATATTTATGTCCAGTCACAAGTATTCAAACATTCTGGGTTGAGTGGAAGCAAAATTCTGACTGTAGTCGCTTGGTTTTTCTTTATCCGCTCTGCTCTGTGTTTAACATACAGTTGAAAATAATTATCTGATTCCAGTGAAAAAGCAGAAAAATAAAATTGGTGGAAAATAAAAATCTCTTTGCAGACATGCTACTGTATTATATTAAAGCCAACAGAGGTTGTTATTATTATTATCTTACATAATGGGCTCAATTCATAACAGTTTAGATTCATTACCAACACAGCTGACGCGTTCTGACACTGCGAGTCGTCGCCTTGAAGCGAATGCGACGTGGTGGTGAAAGCCATGCGCGGTGGATATGTGCAGCTTTGGAGTTCAAGCCTGCTGAGGAAAAAGTACAGCTCCAAAGGGGCAGCTCACACTCATGCACTCTGCAGAACACACTTCACCCTCTGTGTGTAAAAAATGTGCCTCTGCCACTACTTCACTAACAGTAACATCCCACTTTTAAAGCACGTAATTCACACGCGCGTTCCACACTCCTAATCTGTATCCGAGCTGCCACTGGCTTTGGACGACTTGTGCTCTCGCTTGCTCTTTCTCTTTTTCTTCTTGGCGTCCTTCTTCTTTTTGTCCTTCCTGCTTTTCTGCTTCTTGCCGCGATGGTGATCAGAGGAGGAGGACGAGGAGGATGAGCTGTCTGTGTCAGAGGAGGAGGTGGTGTCCTGAAGCAGCTGCTGTAGCTGCTGGATCCTAGAGACAAAGAAGAGCACGGAGGAGAGGAGGGCACATTAGAGAGCGGCGGGGAAACAGAAGTAGTTGGGATGCACCGGCTGGCAAACATATCGAGGGTCCTTGAGGACGCCACTGTCGTCGTCCTAGTACAGATGTTTCCACACTGTGGAGTTCACCACATGTTCACTTGTGTTACATATTTCAGAAAGTGCCCAAGTACCTGCCACCACTGCAGGTGTGGAGGATTTTCACTGAGATAACAAGGTCATCCTGTCACTACGGAAGCTCAAGTTCAGATGGCTTTGAAAGATTTAGTACAACATGTTTTTAACAAAGCAGCAGCAGCAACAACAACAACCTTAACAAAGAGGAGACGATTAAAATCATCATTAACTGTTTTTTTTGTTAAAGTGGTTGATATTTTGTGAATTTGCTTTTTCGAAAATATAAATTTGTCTCAAAAAAAAAATTGTTATAATGGTTTGCACTTCCAGGCCACCGTACTCATGACTTCAGTTGATCTCCAACTCAATCAGAGAAGCAAATTTACTAAGCTTTCACAGAAAAATAAGGTTTAAGACGGGAGAGTACATCACAAACTGAGTGCTCAAAGACAAAAAGAGATAATGTATGTATAGTATTATAGTGGGAATACTTGCCATCCCACACCAGTGTTGATCTCAGAAATGTACCGTTTTTGGAGCTACTAAGCGACCTCTAAGTATTCAGCCAGCCATGAAAGTAACTCCTCCTGAGGAAAAGCTTGACACACTTCTGTGAAAGCATCAGCCCTTATTACGGTGTTCACACAACCATCATATCAACACTTGGGACACTATGACTGAAAGTGTCCTCAATGTCAACTACATCATCAAAGCCCTCAACTCTCTCTTTAAAAAAAATAAATCTCTTATCAGCTCAAAGACCTTTCCTCAAATGCACTTTTGAAATAAAGGATAAAAACGACATAACAACTACACCGTTGGCATCCATCACACACCAGGCCTCCATCAGGCATCTTCTTACAAAAGCTACAATATTGAATATAAACACTAGCATCACATCAATAATCATTGGAGGATACAATTCTAAATATGAGAAATGTTATGAGAATCATACCTCGTGGTACATCAGTTCAAACATATGTAGTGAAGACATTGAAGCAATATAATAAATAGTATCAAGTGGATTTAGTCATGTCTCACAAGTAGACTATGTAGTCTTAAGTTAGGGTCAAAAAATGAGTTCACAGTGACTTTGCCTGAGCATTAAATTACTTTGGTAGAAGCTGAAGTCACTTTTTTAACGATATTACTTAAGTAAAAGTCTTAAAGTATATGACATTTACTGTACTTGCTCAGTGGTAGGGCAAGTTGTCTTTCAACTCATGGCTCTGCTCGTCCATATGTGTCCTTGAGCAAGACACTTAACCCCCATGTTGAAACGTGTGAATGGGGGAAAACTGCGGTGTAAAGCAGTTCATCAAGACAAGAAAAGCTCTATATAAATACAGACCATAATAGCAACTCTTCTTCTTCTGATTTGAGTTGGTAGTAACGAAGACAGTTCGAGGAAATGTAGTGGCGTGAAATCAAAATGACAGTGAAAATAACCACATACGAAATGCTTCTTCAGACACAATAGTGTATGTGCAACTTAAACACAAGCTATGTTTCCCTTACAAAGAAGATGGTGATATTAATGTAGTGCACACACACACACAGCTGTAGCCTCAAGGATTGTTATTTGGATAACCTTTGTATGCAAAATAACACATAATATGTATGTGAAGCTGCTCTGCATGAACAGACACACACACACACACACACACACACAGAGTCACCAACCATCAGGTGAGAACGTCCATGTACACGACATAAATGAGTTCAAACACAGGTGCAGTTTATGTGGGTGAAGAAAAACAAACACACGTACCTGGTTTCTTTTGCATTCCGCTTGTTTTCCCGAATGACGTCATACATTGGGTCTTCATGAGCCTGTAAAAAAAAAAAATTATAATAATAATAATCACAACCTGTCAAAAGTGATCTCAAAGGAATAAATAAAATCATTCCGACTTGTGAAAAGAGTTAATATTATTTATAATGGATTCAGGATATTACCGTACCACGTGCCAACAACGGCTTTGATTTTAATGTCATGTCAGCACTATTTAAACTCTCCCTGTGACAACACAAGCGGGGGAAAATATGAAACAGTTGCATTTATGGTAATCACTGCAGAGTTTCTCCGGCAGGAGGAGGTAGGACTGTATATTGTTGCGTTTCAGACACTGTGTGAGGACATCTGCTGCCACTTGTCCCTCAGTGTAAACTAAAGATGCCCACGCTGTCGTTAACCTCCGTCTAGGTCAGGACTTAAGTCTCGGCCGCTCGTTACGATAATTCAGTCTGATGATGTGATATGTTCTGTAAATATCTACGGGTGGGCCATTTTCATGAACAGCACACACACACACACAAACTTACTACTCGAAATTGTTCCAATTTCTGGTTGCCTTTGATGAAGAAAGGACACTCCTTGTCTCCTGTCCTGTGACCGTAACGCTTACATCTCCAGCCTGAAGAAAAACAAAAACTCACGTAAACAAACATCAAATACCTCTTTCTGTCTAATGAGGGGAAAAAAGGATGTCAACATGTCAGGTTCACGACTGCAGATTTATGATTGGTTTTTAAATAGACATTGAGTTACATTCTTAATCCAACTGTTTGCTCTACAGCTTTCAACTGAATCCAAAGCCCTCATTAGCAAAGCTATTAAATCCATGAGTCTATACAATTATATGACACCTACGACCTACTACTATATACTATACAACCACAGATAATCATTTCGCAAGCAACACATAATACTAACTAAAATTCAAGGATTTGGAAAGCCTCAGTTTTCTGTCCTGTAGTTTCATTGTTTTTAATATCCACAGAAATATTCATACGAGTAAAGATTAAACTTTTCCCTTCCTCTTAAAAATGTACTCCTCATTAAAACAGACCTTCTCAAATTCATCGCCAATTCTTCAATAATAATAATAAAAACAGTTACATTTCACTGTCTAGTCTACACTTTAAGTGGCAGTGAAGCAAACGGTGGACAAAGTTGAGAACTTGTGAAATGAGACCACACAACTTTGAAGTGTCTCTATTCCTTTAAAATAAATGACAAATCCAAAAACCTTCTGAAAAGACTGGGGAGAGCGACTTCAGCTCACACAGCATGAAAATGAGTGGGATGGAGGGAGAAAAAATGGACACCAAACATAATGACAGTCTTTGACCAAAAGGGACAGAAGGTAATCCTTACAACACCGTTATTAATTTCCAGGCTGAACAAACATGTTCACAGTATTAAATGTCAAATTCTGGTGGTTATACACTAATGATAGTGGTTTACTCCCACCTGCAGTAAATCCCACTAGCTTTTGCTGCTGCTTTCACTACAACAACAACAAATAAGAAACTTAATTTGAATACAGCCCAAGATACTTTCAAGATCTTCTCAAAACGGGCTTATGTTCATTTCCAAATTGGCGTGACCTCCCTCACAGTAAGACTAAATTCCATCCATCCTGACACCATTCAAGCCAATCACTATTAATCTAACAGTGGACAGAGGGGCAACCAATAGGAGCCAGGACAAATCTGCCTCCCTCTTGTTCTATCCCTTGTGTTCCACAAACTGTCCCTCCTTTACAACATCCATGAACCTTCTCTTTGGTCTTCCTCTATTCCTCCTGCTTTTCCAACCTTGCCTCTCTGACTTTATTTCCAAAAGAAAATCAAATATTCATGCCCATCCCTGAAGAAATCTATAAGAAAAAACAAAGCAAAGGTAATTAAAGTAAAATCTGACTATGGTGATTTACCACTCTCTTCCACCTCCCCTGTTTTGACAACAAAAAGGCATTTCCTCACAAATTCCCTCTTCTTTTTTTTTCTTTCAAACATGTTTCATTACAAGATAAATTTAAACTGTTGGAATCAGCCCCTTATCTCTACAGCAGTGAGACGTGTCCCCAGGGTTTGTGAGAATCTCTGTGAGCACCTTGGTTCACTCTTTCAGAGCAAAATCCAGATACACTTCTTGAAAAAAGTGTAATTATACTCACACTGCATCACTTTTACTTCTTTCCCCAGAGGCATCCACAGCCCCCTAGTGGGGGCTTTTGCCAGGAAGGTCCTGGCTGCTTCATTTCCTGGTTCCGCAGGAATGCAGTCCTCTGGTTTTTCATCATTCTCCTGCAACAGCAAACATCACTTGGTATGGGATGATATAAACATTTTCAGTCACGATTCTCCTGATCTAAAATAATTGTGATTAATAAAGAAATATGCTTTATAATTGTTTTTAAATGTAAATTTAATTAATAATTGGTAAGGCTTCCGTGTTGTGCACATCTGTTTATACAGAAGAAAGAGATTCACTAATTTTACTAACATTACAAGTAAAATTCTTAGGTGAAAAACAATTCACTAGGACCTGGAACAGTGGAAAGGGTGGAGAGTTGCAGGCTTCCAAAGTAAATAACTAGGACTGTATGTTGACGAGGCTGCATTTTCAAGTCATGACAATTTTCCCTATTGATTATAATCTTAGTAAAAGAAATTCACCACAATTGACTTATTGTGAGAGCTATTTTGGCAATGCACTATAATATTATATATTGTCCCACGAACATCACTGTCACTTATTTGGTTTATGCTGCACCAAAGTCTGTGTCGATTCATCATCTTCACATTCACCTGGGGATCTGAAGTGTTTGTGACAGCATTACCTTTATGAGTCCAGGTGGTGGCATTTCATAGCTGCAAGAAGAAAAACACGTATATTAAGCCTTCCCTGACAACACTAAAACAAACACATCACGGATACAACAACTTTTAAAAGAGAGCAAGTATTTGAGGTAAAATTAGCAGGTCATGCACACGTTTACAAGCTTTTACAGATCACCTCTTACTAATCTTACGCACAATGTCTCGACGTGTTTTAGTTTCTGGACTTCTTGGTTGAGTTTAGTCGTTTGTGTTTTGAGTTTCTCCAGATCATGTTTGGATGTCTTGCGTCTCTTATGGTCTCGTCTGTCCTCCTTCTCACGTCTTCGCTTTTTGTCCGACATTGTCCTGATATCCTTTAACTGTTCCCCTGCAACTACCTAACTTATAAATAAAGCAGCATGTATGGTAAAAAAAACTATATCTTATTCAATTAGAAATCCAGGGTTACGTGCTAACAGCTGCTAGTTTGCTAGTTTGCTAGTTTGGTGTGGTGGAGCTGCTGTACTTCCTGTGCGGCAAGGATGGTGCGTTGAAGTCCAGTGCCACCTGCAGGACAAGGCCGGTAATACACACACAGACCCACACGACAGTTAAACTTTGGATTACTAAACAATAAAATAATTTAAATAAAATACAAACATTATGTGTGTGTGTATGTATATGTATAGATATATATTTATTTATATACATATATGTGTGTGTATATGTATATATTTACACACAGATATATATATTTATATGTATATTTGAATTATAATTATATAAAACTTTTGTATATGTTATTTTACATTAATATACATATGTAATATCTTTTCATATATATATATATATATATATATATATATATATATATATATATATATACATAAAAAGATATTACAATTACATATGCATATTCATGTAAAATAACGTGTGTGTGTATATATGCAACCCTGTGCAGGGTACTTTGCTCCCCGGGCGCTACTGAGCGTGGCTGCATTTGACCCATCCTAATTCTAGGATATAATAATAATAAAAATAATAATAAAGTTTTAGATTTATTTATTTATTTATATATACATATATATATATATATATATATATATATACTGTATATATATATATATTTATTTTTTTATATATGTATAGATATATATATGTTTATATATATATACATATACATACATACAAACATATTTGAATAATAATTATATAAAACTTTTGTATATGTTATTTTACATTAATATACATATGTAATATCTTTTTGTTGTTTTACAGTATCTTAAACCCAGTTTCTCAATTGCAAAGCTGTCAGGTTGAAGTGAAAGATTCCTTAAAATGTCCCCAATAACTGAAGCTGAATATGTTGGTATTTATATCAGTACAGTTACTGATATATAATATGAGATGTGGAGGACAAGAGAGAAGTTTATCAGACTGAAAATATTTTATTTCACAGATTTAAGATGTTGGAATACAAATGTGAGGTATATCAGCATATAAACACGCACTGAACAGCCAATGAACAACAGGTAAGTAATAAGGCAGTACAAAATTCAGACAATGTTTAAATTTTTCCTCTTAAAAAAATGAAGAGTAACCATTCACAAGTACATATTCAAAGAAACAATTACAAATAAACAGAAAAAAATGAATCAAAATCAAAAAGTGTGTCGTTATTAATTATTTTGTGTTCAGGTTTTAGGCAACTGTGCCTATTAAATGTAAACAACAACTGGTGAATCCAAAATACAAATATCTCCATTGGTGACTTACACAGAGTTAACATCATTTGTTTGCATATAAATCATATTTAAAAAAAAATCTGTCACATTTAGCCAGTGCTAACAAAATACAAACACACCTGTCTTCTGGAGAGTAAAAAAGTAAATACAAGAGGTTTAACTTCAAGTCACATGAATACCAAATACAGAGAACAATCATATAAATGTATGATTAAAATCTTTAGGGAAAAATATCCAAAATAAAGAAATATATTGGCATGCGAACCAGCTTGTCATGCCACCAATGCCCTCACAGATCGGTTAACTGTTCTGTTTTAGCCATTACTGGAGGCATGTGCTTAATTAGATCAAAAAAGCACTCTCCTCTTACAGGGTCACTGGCGGATGTGGTCACCCCCAACAACAGTCAAAATAGCCTTCCCAGTGCTTCCAGTTTCTGCATTGAGGATCCCAGAGGCGCCATTCCAAACAACCCAGCAATAGTTGGTGGACAAACTGTAACTCTTCACACAACAGCTCAGAAACCAAAGCTATTCCGCTTCGTTCCCGCTCAGCCTTTGGTATAAACAAGTTACAAAACGGGTCTTACCCCGTTGTTTCTTAGGAATTCAAAATGAAAGACACTCAAAGTGAAGAAAGAAAATCTTTCAAGCCGCCCTTCTTGCTGCCCTTGTTGTCGTCTCGCATGAGAATCTTGCTAAGGCGCTGAACAACCCAGTTTTTAGGTTTAGAGGCAGACTTGGTGGAAGACGATCCTGACACAGGAGTGTTAGAGGAGCTGGACGACCTGGAGAGAGAGGATAAGAGAGATGAGGAGGGAGGAAAAAAGAGACAGAAAGAGAGCGAGGAAGGACGCACGATGAAGTAACTCAATATTTTGTTGGCTGACTGGAAATAATTAAGGGTACTGTCAACAAGTATATGATCTGGCAAGCATGGATGCCAGCACGCTGCAGTTCTCTTAATGCTGAATATTTGAAACATAATCATTCAAAGGTGAACATGTCTGACAGCTCACATTCTTGGATGATTGGTACACCAACCAAATTTAGTCGTGGAAGGTTATATCTCAGATTTTAGCTGAGGAGACATTAATACAACTGAACTTAAATAACTTACCTTGGTGTATGAACAGGTGTCTTGTCTTTGCTGGGAGTTTTTGGGGTAGACTTGTTGGATCTGCTGGCCGACCCTGGAGGCTTGTGTTTGACAGCGCTTCCTGGGGTGCTGTGGTTCCTAGGAAGAGTAGTTGTAAAGTCCCTGTTCATTCCCTTGTGTCTGGATGTCCTGTTGCAAGTGTGGCAGGTGGCCATCTGGAATAAAAAAGAGAAAAGGAACTTGTAAAAAGATATTGCATGAGTGGAATCTAAAGTATCTCCCTACTTCACAAGAATATTCATTGTTTTCTAAAAGGTAATTGCAACTACTTGTAACTATTGTAAATCAAACAGAGGAAGGTAAATGTTTTGTCACTCACTCATTCATTTCCATCAAATCTAGTATCGCGACCCATTATCTGGACACACACACACACACACTTTCTACTACTGCACAGACTCCCAGGCACGTGTAACTCCATCTCCCAGTTGAAGAACAGTTCACAATGGAACACAAGATACAGAAGGAACTCATAGTGGGACATGAATCACTTAACAGCTGAGATTCTTCCTAATGGCCTTGCCAAACATTCCTGAGATTATCTTATCTTCCTGTGTTTGTTAATAACTGGATTGGTTAAAGCAGGAGGGGGAAACTTTGACTTTAGCTTATGAGAGGTCAAGCCAGTGTTGTTGCCATGCAATTTCACCTATTCAGGGTATGGAGCCACCAGCCAGCATTTGCAGTTCAACTCCCTGAGCCGTTTTTTCACAGTTAAGTCATGTTTGGGAGTGTTTACAACACCTCCAAAAACAAACAAACAAACAAACAAACAAAACAGAAGTTACCGTAACAGTTTGGAAACAGTCATATCATCTAGGTAAGGAGCTGGTTCAGACTATAAAACAAATTCAACGTTTTGTTCTCGTTTTTTACTCAAGTAAATAATGAGGCTCATGATATTCAACTTTCCTCCCTGTAGAAAATGCTGTGCAACTTGTTAAGTGCTGCTGAGTATTGAATAAAAACTCTCCCTATACATTCCTCCCAAGCACCGTCAACAACACAAGCTATAACGAGGTGAACAAGGTTAAAACGGGTCTAAGCAGACCACCACTGCAGGGATCAGCAGGTCTGAGCCAAGCCGTTGACAGTTGTGAATGCTGATGCGATGGAAGACTCACCGACACGAACGCAGCCATTTCAGATTTTGACAGGTGTATGCTGGAGAGTTGGGTTTCGGTGCAGCAGGAGGACCAAGTTCCTCTTTCTCTCTATGTGAGCATGTGTGAAGTGTTTACTACACGAGCCCCGGCGTCCAGCTTTATACTGACGAGCCTAGCAACTGACCCACCCATCTTTGTGGAGGGGCGTGGCTCAACTGAGGACTGACCAATGCACTGACAAAAAGGGTCAAATAATCTATGGGAGAGTCAGCACTCTGCTGTTTCTTAACAGTGACACTCTAACCTACCTACCTACATGCTAAATATACTTTAATCATCCAGGCAGCATGAAAACAAAAACAAAAAAACATTGTGTCCAAACAAACAGAGGTGGCTGAGGAGTTATTACACAAAATGTGCTTGATAAATTCAATAAAACACAGAGTTATCATAACAGTGAATAATTGATGAGCTTGGTGCAGCACACATTGAAAACACTGGAGAAAAATGTGGTTGGGAGATAATCATTGTTTACTGGTAACAATCTTGACTTGTGTTGTAAGAAGTCATTTCCCCATACTGTAATATAACAATATGATCGGCAGGTCTACAAATTTAATTATCTGGAGCTGAATGCTACATTCAGTTCAGCTAACTACAAAACTACAATACTGCAATCATTAAACAAAAACACTTTGCACAATAACTGAGATTAAAACACAATAACGTGTCATCTACTCCGGATTAAGTGTGCAGTTTATCATCATTGTGATAATACTGTATTATCAAATCATTTATTTCTAACTGATAAATAAACAGGGCTCTGTTTTAGCAGACAAAGTGTCACGCTTAATAGAATATTAAGTACTAAAAGCCATTTTCTTTTTTTATTAAATCTGCCATTCCTTAACCTCTTCTAAACACATTACACAATAAGTAATAAGTCAAAAGGCTGGAAAAGCATTAAAAAACAAGTTATCTGTAGAATATAAGGTTCTTCACACTTAATATTCAGGAATTAACTGAACTGTCTGCGGGCTTCTCTTTTTGTTATTAGCACTTAAAATGCATTAATATAAAGACGCAGTGCACAATGTTACGCAGGCAATTAATGTTACATACTTCGGTATTAAAGTAAACAAATAACCACCGACTTGTAAAGCAAATCATTGACAACTAATTTCCCTATGGGAACACAAACGCACTGTATTGATGCAGAGCCAGTGATGAACATTTCGTAATTTTACCAATACTCAATACTAAATTGCATTGTTTTTGCTTTGTTGTTATTTTGAAGAACTTTTCCATCATTAACTTTGATTATCTCCTGCTAAAACTACCCAATTTCCTCCTGCGGATTATTTAAGTCTTACCTTATCAGTTCTTAACAGGATGTGGTTGTCGAATACTCAAACAAAAAATATTTGTTCTCAAGTCATTCGTGGTGATATAAGCTCAGCTGTAACACGTAATCATATGAACTCAATGACAGAGCAATGCTTGCTGAGGTGAAATGACACGGTAGCAAAACAAGAGGTTGGATTGTTGCGGAAGTGGATCAAATACACACAGACAGACAGCTGGCTGGCTACAGATGGATGTTTACGGAGAGAATAAACTCTTGTCATTACGAGTGTCTCTACTATCAACAGATGGCCTGTGCTTTGGCACCAATGTGACAGATTCTATAAAAACACAAAAAAGTCAACAAAGTGTCACTATCCACTCCTAAACAACATGTATGGTATGACGGCTATATGGTGTAGAGATCTGATAACGTGAAATGAAATCCCATCACGTGTACCCGTTTAATTTGCTCTAATCCTCTAACATGAAAGGTATGCACTTGGAGTGAGATTTCATTTTCTCATCTTAAGCTGCTGATCCTTGCACAGCAGTCTGTCAAGCACATGACAAAGGTGACATATCAGAGCTTCAGCATACGAAGAGTATAAACAACCACCGACACGCTCGTGGAATAATAAGGATAAAGTTACATTTATGTTTTTGTTCACTTTAAACGGACAGTATATCATTTCTGCCACCAGAGGTCTTTCAGTCAGAACCATAACAGAAGACCTAGTTTGATGACGTCGCCAAGCACGTGGTTCCATGGGAATTGTTGTCCGGGAGAGCTTTGGTGGCGTGAGTAATCATGAACTATTGGTGACAAATAAACACAACAGTTATGTAAAACCTCCAGCGTCATTTCCCAATAGCCGAGATAAAGCGAATTATGTCATTAGAGGGCGACTTAAATTAAACAGTCCATCATCTTGAATACAAGTACAGATTTCATGGATCTAAAGAGTGTTAGAAATATTTTAGCTAAAATAAAAGGTACACTAGTGATATACATATAGGTCAGAGGAGCAAAATGTGACTGCAACGTTAAACTGAAATCCACCAAACTGCCTCAAACCTATGCATATACAGTATTTATCACACTAGCCCATCCTTGACCTTTAATCCTACTCCAGTCCAAACAATTAAGGAAGTTAGTTTTCTGAATTACCACATGCACATGGTCCATATGTAATCTTGGCCATCTTGCACGTGCATATGGTGTGTGTCAGGACCTGCTACTTCTCCTTTAAATCATAAAAATAGACACCATGTATTCATTATAAACCCTAGTAACAGCAGCTGTTTATTTTCCCTTTGTGTCCTTAAGAAGTTGTAAAAAAAAAAAAAAAAATCTGCTCTCAGGGCTCACGTGCACACAGAGAAAATAAACAGTCTGTCATTTGCCACTTTAACATCCAGCGAATCTCACTTTGTAAGAATGTATAGGAACAATAGCACAAGCTTTAATATATAAAAGCACTGTTAGAGACATAGTTCCTGTCGTTTCATGTAAAAATTGTTTTAAGAAATACACACTTCTACAATCACATTACATGACTTCCTTATACACATTAATGTAACACTGTGTGTAAGAAGTAAAACATGCATTTCATGTCAAAAAAAGGAGTGAAATGACACACAGACACGGAAGCACCAACACAGACAGACCCATGTAAATCAATTCTGCAGATGGACCCTTATGTCTATTATTAGCTGTGGTGCCATAAATACCTCTTCCTGCCTTTCTCTTTCTACTTCCAGAGGTTAGTTTGGGTTGATTAGTCTGACCTTGGCAGTACGATACCACCCAAGAGGAGGAAGATGAGAAGGGAAACGAAGTGACTGAGAGACACTGTGAAATTAATATACACTTGACAATGGTTTGTAGGTACTGAATGTTGACTGAGTTTGACTCCGATTGTTTTTGTGTGTGCATGTTCTCAAAATGATGAAAAATGGCACGTATTTCTTGCCAAAGTCATTTGAGAATATATCGATACAGCACAATAAAGCTGAAAGCAGAAGAGCTGTTGGGGGATCAATACGAGCAAACTTCCCTCTAACCATGGCCTTGCACTGTGATGGTGCTGGTAGCCAGTCACCATGTCTGGAGGCAGGCTGTCCAGTAAATACAGAGAGACTTACTGATCTGAATGCAAAGCTCAAAGCTGCCCACTGCACACTGTCTTTACAAAAGACGCCCAATCTCTCCTTCTGTCTCTGCTGGTGGTGATACAGACCACATTTTATCCTGCATCACACCAGCAGGTCTGGCACAAACAAATAACAACAAAGGCTGTAGGGAAGATAAAGGCTCATGTGTGAAGACTTATCAACAAGAATAATGCTTTTACCCAGATTGAATTTAAGAATACTGTTATCCACTATGGTTTAAAATGTTTGTAAATGATATTTATGGAGGTCAGTGACATTGCAAATTTCCATCCATCCATCTTCTTCCACTTTATCCTCCACATTCGCGGAGGGGAGCTGTGCCAATAGGCAGGGTACATGCTGGACAGATCGCCAGTCCATCACAGGGACACATATAGGGACAAACAACCATTAACTCTCACACTCACACCTATGGTCAAATTCACCTAATCCCCATATTGCATGTTTTTGGACTGTGGGAGGAAGCCGGAGAACCCGGAGAAAACCCACGCACAAACGGGGAGAACATGCAAACTCCATGCAGAAAGGCCCTTGCTCCGACCGGGTCGCAAACCCAGGTTTTCTTGCTGCAAAGGCAAGAGTGCTAACCACTACACCAACTGTGTGGTCCGATATCCCAAACTTGCAACATAAAAAGGGTTGATGAAGTTCTTGCAGAGTATCACGGAAATACGTCCTCAGATAAAATGTGAGAACAAGCACTTCCTAAAATCTTCAATATATCATGTGTGGATGCTTTATCCAAAACACACCATCATGGTTTGGTTTAAATTTAGAAAGTCAACCTTACTTTAATAACGTGGAAAATTATAAGAGACCCAAGGGTTAAGTCTTTGTCTCAGTTATTATGTCTTTAAGGCAAGCTATAAAAATAAACATACAGATTTGGATTTGAAGATTTTTCTCTGAATAGGGTAAGTAATGGCACGTGCGTAGCTTTACAGCGGCCTAGTTGTGTTGAGTGACAATAATAAGCACATGTGCTGACAGGATCCGTTAAGGAGTAATGAGCTTTAAATGACGGAGAACAAGGAAACAAGTATTGCACAGTATTGCTTTTTTTAAAGTTTGGCACTCGTGCGGGTTTACAGTTAAATATACAGTAGTGACTGCCATGTTCCAGAATAGAGTTAGAATAGTGCTGAGGAAATAAAATGAAGCAAGGCGAACTACTGAGAGATGACATGCTGTTACGGTGCAGTGGTGAAGTTCTCTTTATGGGGTTTATTGTGCCTGTGAGTGGGGGCTTCAAGCATGACGACGGGGCGCTGATACTGCATCGGATACTAGCCCAAGGAGTACCGTCTCTCTGTGTGTGTGTGCATAAATGAGGACGACATTTTAGCTTGTCCTCACAATGTTAAAGGGCTGTTTAAGACCTGGTTACGGTTAGAATTAGGTTTATGTTAGGCATTTAGTTGTGATAGTTGAGGTTGAGGGTAAGGGGCTAGGAGTGTCCTCACTAAGAATGCTGTAAAAGAATGTGTGTGAATATTCAAGCATTCTGAAAAGGTCTGTTAGATGACAGTTTTCCTCTGTGCACTGCCTCTTCAAGGTTCCCCGAGGACATTAATGTGCTAATGTGTTGGTTAACATGCTTAAAATACGTCAGGACACACTTTGCTCTATCCCTCCACACTACTACACACGTGAGTGTTTCTATATCCGAGTGACTCTACTCTGTTTTGTAGTGTATCGAAAAAGCCCAAGGCCATTGCCAGTGTCCCTGAGCCACATTCCACTCTGCCCTCATTCTACCCCCGACACCCTTGAGATGTCAAACCCCCTCGTGGAGCTTTTCCTGTTCCACCAGCGCCAACAGTTAAAGCATCAAACATCACTGTCTCCTCTTTCCTATCATCTCCTCAAGAGGCACATTCCCCAGCAGCATTATTCCAGTACAGACAAACTAAAGTATGACTGAGGGATGTACTGAAGAGAGGAGGAGAAAGATGAGGGGAAAAAATAAAGGTTAACGGGGTGGTCGTACAGAGGAGTTAAGGTAGAGGAGTTAAGGGAAAAAAAAGGCCTTTATTGGAGGAAACAAGTAAAGGATAAGAGGATGAGAAGTGGTAGGTAAGGTCAAGAATAAAAGGTGACATTAACGACAGGCTGGATGCTCTTCTGGGAAAAGGACATTTTTCTTACCACCTATGTTCCATCACTTTACTTTTGTCCTAAAACCAAAACAACATCAATACACATAACTGTGTACTTCTTTCTTGTAATAAACAAGTCTGCTGGGAAGTAATATTTATCAATTTATTTTTTTCGAGGAGGGCGAAAGGAAGAATGAAGGAGGAGGAGCAGAGTCTACTATCCTTCGCTCCATTTAGGGTCACAACCTCTTGCTGGGCTACAATCCAACTTATTTCCATAATGACTGCGAGGGAACTAGCTAACCAGAAAATACCTGATTTATAGCATCTCCACACAGCTTCACAGAAATTAAGGAAAACACATCATGTACTGGCATTTTCCCTGAGGGCAGTGCAAACATACACCGTAAAAGGAGAGCAACAAGGTGTAAGATGATTTGGGATTTACACCCAGGAGTATAAATATTGTACGCCCATGAGTATGAGTGTGTACATTAAAAAGATGCCACATATAAGCAAAGTATTATATGTCACATATAAGCAAATTACATAAAGATATGCAATTTGGGCTCAATAAACAGCTTGAAAGTAATCCATATTGAAAATAAAACAAACCTTGTACAAATAACTGATTTCAGAACGGTTTTACCGCAAGGAAATTTAGCAGAGACACAATCAAACATGGATATCTGAGTTTGCAAATACTCACACGAAAACTGCCACTTCATGTGTTACTGTACTTCACCTGTTAATTATGTGACTAACAGGAAGACGAGCAGATTATTGTGTAAACAGTAATAATAATAAACTGAAACGCAGGAAAAACCCTAACTGTGTGAACCACGAACAGAAAACAAGTCAAGGCTACATGTAACAGGAAGTGTTCTTGATTTGTGGATATAAGAAAAAAATCAATAGCAGCATCTTCTAAAAGAAACAACTGATTCTGCTAATATCTAGACCAGAACCGTACCATACCAAAAACCACTATATAGGCTGAGCAGAGTCAGCTACAGACTTCTCACAGGAGGCAGATCCTGAACCCAGCTTCCTGGCAGGGCTGCTGGGCTCTGTTCATCAACATGGAGACATGAAGTAGGCAGCCGAAGGGAAGTGGCCGAAATTCCTTCCCTTATCTCTCTGCTTCACAACTCTTGCCTTCAAGAGTATCTCCTCGTTGTCACCCTTCTGCCTAACACAGGTGCCCTGTCACATACGCGATTTGACTTGTTGCCCCCTTAAATACCGGTATATGACAGACGAGTGACTGAAAACATAGGGTAAATATTCCTTGAAGGAAAGGCTCACAGTGTCTTGGTTTACTATGAAGTCACGTGATGAACAAGCAACAGCATTCCACATCAGGACCAAAACATAACAGTGTTGACAAGAGAGTGAGTGCAGAGGTGCACAGTCACAGCCGAACGAGAGGCCTTGCTGTGAGCAACCCACAACATTAGCAATGTGTGAGTCAGCGTGATGCATCACACGAGGAAGACATATATGATTTTAACTGTATGGATTTAAACAGGATTGGGTTGCAGCTGTTATTCAGTCAATTCTTAGAAACTATAGTTCATGATTTACTGAAAGCAGTTGAAGATGTCAAACTTAAAACTGTACATTTTAACTTTCAAATATAAATGTCTCTTGTCACCTCAAGCCTCCTGGCTCCACATGGCTGTCTCTATATTTCTCAGCATCACATGTTCTGTTTTTGTGTCTGCGGTGATATTCCTGTGGTCAAACAGAATGACTCATTCTGCAGGCAAGTCAGAAGAAGCACAGAGTGCTAGTAAAGTGAGACAGCTTCACACACGCAGCACCAAGGCTGACAACACAAACAAGGGAAATGTGTCAGAAGTGGATTCTACTGCTAAAAATAAACTTCACAACAGAGTTCACAATGTTATTTTTTCATCACAATCACTATTTTAGCCTCTCATGAATGTGATCGAGCGAGTACTACTCTTTTACTTCTCTTTTTGAGTCAGTGGCTACACAGTGACCGGTCAGAGGCAATTGTTTCATAAATTCTACCAACATCCGTATGCACTATAAAATGCGTCAAGGTGAGAACTTAATCTCTCAAAACTCTGTGTAGAAATATCTTTTCAGGCTGTTTCTCCAGAGGTCTTCTACATAAATTCATGGGTTTGACCTCTATCATAGTCCGCAGATGGTGAAGAGCAAGGGGCACACAACTATAGCCGCATACAAAAAAAAAGATACAAGATGACAACTTTTTCCTCTTGCAGTCCATCACTTAACTTCTCTTGTTCACCTCTCTTATCTACAGGATTTGTTTTCCACTCTCTTGGCTCTTGCTCCATGCGGCTTTGTTACCGTCTATGATCCCTCTCCATCTCTGTCTGTTTCTTCTCCCTCAGAGACGGCTGATGAATTGGACGGTGGCTTCAGAGTGCCTTGTGCTGTGAATACATGCATACTGAACAAACCCAAACTGGTTTTAATGAGCCGGCAGCATTTCCACAAGAGCTGCAGTTCATTAGGCTGATGTCAGATCACCAGAGAGACTCTTATGTGGGTTTTTTTCCCATCACTGCTCTCTCATGCCACAAGTACCACCAGTGGCCTTATCGTTGGTGTGGGCGAGTTCTGTCCAAAATAATAATTTTCTTCTTTGTCCTCAACAGGTGCTCTCCATAAAAAGGACAGACATAAAGAATTATTATCACAATTTAGGAAGCTAAAGGGAGGAAACGGGGTGAGTGTCTGCAATTGGACCACGGTAAAAGCTGCAATGATGAGTGAAGTACCACAATGAAACCAGACCTTTTCTGTGCAATAAATCCAAATGACTTCATCAATCTTTAGTGCAACAAAGGCAGGAAGCAACACATTAAGAGACAAAAAAGGTCTTGTTAAATTGAAAAAAATTATAATTCAATACATTTTTATTACCACTATTAAACATCTTTGTGTCTGGCCTCCTTTATAGGTTAGAGATCAACACCAGCTACAGGGTATAATTCAAAAGCTTTGTCACAAGGGGTTTAACTTCAGGAATATCAAAAATATCACCATTACCAACCAAATGTTAAAGAAATAAGACACAAAACCTGTCAATTGCTATTGGTAAATTACAAGCTATGACATTATGGCTTTTCTGCAGTTATGTTAATATATTTCTTGTCTGTTTATGTGTCTGTGCTGTGAGCAGCATGCCTCAAAAAGTAAAGGACGGATTTGGTTGAAATTATATAAAGATGTAGGTTATGGGACAAGAAATAGAGGATTCATTTTTGGTAGTGACCTGGATACAGATTTAGGATTTATAAAATGGATTCAACCTTGCAAAAGGTATTACACTCTCTGAGTGCTTTCTACATTTCCAAAATAAAAAAGCATAGCATGAGCCCCAAAATAAACCAAAAAACAGCAATGTCCTTCTGTCAATATTTCCCATTAAATGTACACCACTAAAAACCACTATGCTGCAGTAAACGTACAGAAAAGTACGATCTGAGTGTTTTGTTTTCTCACCAGTACTGAGGGGGACCTTTTGAAGTTGCGCAGCAGATTCTTCTGCATCAGGGTAAGTCGTTTTCCCTTGGCGCTTCTGCGTAGAATCCTCTTCACCTGTGCTGATGGGCGCTGCTTCGGACGCAATCGAATCCGGTGATTGTCAGGCTGCAGCCACTGACAGCAGTGTGGACACACCAGGGTGTTCAGTGACAGACAGGAGGATTCCTGCTTCCCTGATATCGAGAGTATGGAGATAATACACATTTATTTTCTCTTCTGATTAAATAGTATCCAGGTAATAACAGTGGAAGAGCATATAAAGAGAACATTTGTTAATTAAAGGTTCTATCCCTTAATAATATCCCTTAACATAAGCATATTATGCGAAGAGGTGATGAAATATTAATTTGGGACAGTTAGATTTAAGGTCAATGTTTGGATCATCATCTTGGCGGCTGTATGCCAATTACTACAACATCCTATCTTCCTTTCTTTCAACAGCCTTTCTGTCAACTTTCAACATTCTCTTGATTCTCTCAACATCCAGACTTCAGAAGTAAAATTATCATGCTCCTCTGTTAGGAATCTGTTCCTGTGTTATTTGGATGAGAAAAGCCTCAACTGTCAGACTCAAAGGACCCACAACCAACTGATGTGGTCTCAGCTGGCATGTGCCTGAGTTTGTGTGTGTATATACTATTTTGATACTAGTTTGATCCACCAGGCAGTCTCCTGTGGACAGCTGGCTGACTCAGTATCTTTGGCTGTGGGCTCAGGGAGGTTTTATCAACCTTCACAAGGTCCTTCCTTCATACTTTTGCTCAATCACACTATAGGACATCAATGATGAAAACATGCAAGGTATTTTAACTTACCATTTATACTCACGGGCCCTTGCCTATGGAAAGGAAAAAAAGGGACAAGATCAGACACATAAAAACAACACAAGATTATGATAAATTACAACTTTAGTAATTATATCACAAATACAGTTTTGGGTTAGTTTGATCTAAAGATTTCAAATAAATTGCCAGCATAGCATTTGTTACATACATTCACACAATACAAAAGCCTAACAGCTCCTCATGTCACTGTCACTGTGTTTCTCAGTACAGTGGTGTTTAGATCTCACGTTTCATGGCGAAATTTCCGAGCTGCACACAGGAAGTGATTTGTTTGATTTCAAGACAGATGGAGTTACACTGTGCTAATAAAACTGTGGGTGTATGACTGAAAACGCAATGTGCCCATCGCATGTTTTTAGAAGTGAATTCTACTGCTCTACTGATCGTTCTTGGCCCTGCCCACTGCTGCACTGCCTGGGTATATGCACAAAGATGCCCTCAGTCAGAATCTAATCTAATCTAATCTGATAGTATTGCTCAACAGAGCCACTTTCAGATGAAGGCCACAGCAAACAACTAACGTCTTATCTATTAACAAAGACTAACAGTGGCAGAATAATGACATCATCAACAACAACAACAACAAACACCACCAAAAGCTATGCACTCAGCTTTAAAATTATAGGATGAGATAATTATGCATTTGACAACCATGTAAAAATAAATCTAGCCAAACAAATCCTGAAGACCAATCTGGAAATAATGCCCCTCCCATTAGGCGCGCTGGAAAACATGCAACCGGAAAAAAGCCAACGGGTCCCTCACCAAACAATATAGGGCAACTCCAAACTATTTCGGTGGCCTCCCTATGTGCTGCTTCGGTGACTGCTAAAATTAGCCACAGGATTAAATCAATGAAGGGAAATGTTTAGTTGGCAGCACGTGTGGCGGTGTCAGACAGGGACGGAGCTGGCAGTTTAGGAGGGGGAGGGGTTAATCTGGAGTCGACAAGTTGCTGGCTCCTGCAGTGGATGTTGTCACTTTTCCCTTGCATGCTCAACCTCCATGCAAGTTATTAATCAGTGAGTGGATTAAACGGTCAGATTATATAGACTCTCTGTCAGATAATGCTGGAAATGAATGGACACTGTTAGAAGGCTCATGACTAACAGTTGTGTTTATCACTCACAAGTCTTGTTCATTATTCTAAGGTTAGCAGATTGGCAGGTACTGAATAAAATTTCCTGAGATGATTGCTGGACCTCTAATGATCATTCCATTCAAAACCAACCACTAAAGCATACAAGTTTATTTCTCTTTGAGATGCAATACTAAAACAATGTCATCCAGTGACATGAAAAACTATGAACAGACCACTGATGGTTTGAGTGTGGGGAAGTTGAATACTTGAGGAATGCTGTCACCATGCTTCCCTGATGAGGCCACTCTCAGAAACCGTACACCGCAAAGACCTCTTCCATTGCATGAATCTTATTAACATACTTGTCATGCATTTCCCTTTAAGTGCATACTTAGTTGTGGTGATGAATACTAGAGATACTGGGCTCTACAGTGTGGTTGCAATCCAAAAAAAAGACAACCCAGAGGATGAAGGGGTGGAGGGAAGGGAGAGGACATTATGACATTATGTGCTGCCTACAGTGTGATAATGTCATTTCAGACAGAAGTGCTGGCTGAGGAGAAAAAAGAGAGCACAAAATTCAATCATGGATATTTTGCTGCTACCATCAGGGAAAACAGCAAAACTGTTCCTGATGCTAGAAGCTATAATGGGCATTTAGACACGACAGCCTGGCAATGGCAGTGGTGTGGTGAGTGTCAATCAGCCAACACTTCATACGCTGAATTCCTCTGGAGCATAGAGTGGCAGGGTTCCATTTATCAGCCGAATGTGACAAAGAAAGAGTCCAGCAGGTGCCTCACAGTCTGGGGCGCACTTCTGTGGGCGGAGACACTGGCTATCTCTTGCTGAGAGGAGCCGTAAGATGAGAGATACAGTAGGAGAGGAGATAAAAAAAGGCGACAAAAACTTGGCAACCAACATAAATGATAAAGGCAAAATTTATGGATGTGTGGTTGTGTATAGAATAAGGCTGAACGATTTAGGGAAAATATCCAATTCACATTTTTCTGAAAGATAATGCAGTTGCAATTTGATTTGCAATATAATATTGGCAGTCAAGGTGCAGTTCAATATTCTGTTAGTAAAGAAGCATCGCCACATATCCCATTATATTCCAACGTTTATTTAATTTGCATAGAAGATAGAGTCAAAAATTTAATAATTAATTTGCAACCTCTGAGATTAGCTAATTGCATTGCTTCAAACTGTGTTTTTGATTCGGGAACTATTAATTGTTCAGCTGTAGTACAAGAGGATATCGCATATGTGCATAATTGTTATTGTTTATGTGATTGTTGATCTGCTTCCTGTCCTGCATTGCTCTCTTCAGTGAATCAAAGACGCTTAGGAAAATTGAATTATGAAACCATTTTTTTTTTCTTTTTTACTGTTGTCATTAGTGTCAGTATTCTTCTCTTCCCTCTGCTTCATAGGTTTTTCAGTTTTGTATTGTTGCTGTATGTATGTAGGTGTATGTCCTTAAATAAAATAAAAAGAATGGCTCAATTAATTAATTAGTCAGCTGAAAAGAAATTAATTGGCAACTTCAACAGTTAGCTGTGGGCAACTGGGTTTGAAGATTATTCATGTCTCATCCAAGAAGTGTCATCTTGTCTGAGAGATAATAATAGGCATTTTCATTTTATACAAACACTTAATCAAACTAAATAAATTGACAATTATATGATTCACTTCAAGATCATCTCTGCCCTTCATTAAATTCTTACCAACATAGACCGTCTCTGATTAAACTGTAATTCTAGTGATTGATTACTGCTGATATCAGAAGAGGAAACAAACCGGACGCAGTATAAAGGAAAAATCATCACGACAGTGTTTGCCCAGAAATCATACTGCATCCTTTTTTTTTTAATCAGTTTACTCAGTCAGGCTCTGGTTACTGGACACACAACTATGATTATGAACTTACTGGAAAACAGCTTCACTAGATTGGTAACGTGAGCCACAATAAAGTGACATCATCTTGCAAACAAGGAAGCATGGACAGCTCGTCCACACACACTCACAACCCAAAACTGACATCACTGAAATCACTTAAATAAACATTTACGATCATATGCACAGACATAGTGCATCAGTGACAGGTCAGAATGTGAAGACAAATATGTGGAGTCGAGTACATGAGTCACGACACGCAACCATGAAACAAAACACTCTGCTGACGCATGGGCCAAAACCATAACTATGAGAGGACAAGACACCGGAAACCATGAGAAGAACACCATCCATACTTCAACAGTGCTAAAAACAACATCAACACACACTGACCACGCGTGTTAGGCCATTTGACTGGACACTGACAAGACATTTTCATTTCCACTGCATTATTATTATTCACTGATTGTGGATTCAAGACCTCAATCTGAAAGATTAATTATTAACAGTAATTTCCTTCCAGGCATGCCTGTGTTCCATATTATCACTCTGGCTTCATTAGCTCATCATCCTAAGAGTTAATTTTAGATGTGGCCACTAAATGCCTCTTCTCTGCCTGGCAATCTGGCATGAAACCAATTGGGTCTTACAGCCAGCGGTGAAAACATTCTGATCTGCATGTTGTTTGGTTGACTGAACAGCTAGTCACAGTTCACGCACATGCAACCTTAGGCCACGGGACATTTGTTTTGTTTACTCAACAATCAACAATTAAAAGGCGGACCTTTTTTAAATTCCCATCCCATATTTATTCATTATTTTTGTTAATTTTCTCTGCGTTAATGATGATATTTTACCCAAGATTTGTATTTTTTGTAATCCAGTAGGTGGTAATGTTGTATAATAAATGGCTAGGGAAGAAAATACTAAAAATGTATTATTTTTTAGACTTTTTTGGGGAACTAAAGGTGTAGAGGAGCAAAAGACACCCAAAAATAATAAAGCATAAAAAAACTGTGTTGTCAGTAATCAGTAACATATAGGTTGTAATATCCCACCAAAGTAAATCTCATAATCAGGTGGTTTATGGAAGATATTGCATATTTTGTGCTGTGTATGCTAATAATTGTATAAATGCGTTTGAAAAGCTGCTAAAAATATATATATATTAAATTATCAGATTTGAAGATGCTTACAAAAATCTATGAATTGCAAGTGAAAGAATTGTAAAATATAATGTTTAATATATGTAATTAATATTTAACGGTTGCATGAGGATTAAATGTGTTCTGAATCTGTGGAATAGATCTTCATATTAAAAAAGAGAAGGCTGAGCTCAAACAAAATCCATAAAATGACCCTGACATGGGGTTTCATTATTAAAGCCTCTGTTTTTATTTCCATTCATTGCTCTGCCCACAAATTTCCTGGCTCACGTGAAAGAGAAAACATGCGGGAGTGGGAGGACACTCGGACATGGCAGACAGCCAACTCAAACATGGTCCACAACAGTCCAAACACATCCATGCATCCATATCATACATTCGCTACACTTTTATCCATTAATATCCACATTAACATATTTAAAATATGGACAGTTGTCTCTCTAACACACACACACACACACACACGCACACACACACACACACCAAGTCTTAAGAGGACTTTTTTCCTCAAATGACTTTCACTTTCCACACAATAAGGCAATCACAACTGTGTGGGACATGCCATATAAGCAAATGGAATAATTCCCCACTTTGGCAGAAGCCACAAAACTGAGGCAGTGAACTGTAAATGACTATGTAAATTAGAAACATTCACTCATTATTATTGTGTTATTATTCGGATAGGAATGAAATGGCTTGACTACAGGAGGCTAATGGGATAAAGACGGTATGTTGGGAAAGTATGTTTATCCACCATGCGGAGGACGCAAGCGGAGGAGACGAGAAAGACTATCTGGCTCTCCACATAACGTCTTTAACATTTTGTTTTCTTCCTGCAGCTCTCTTTTCAAATCACACCTCATGAGGAGACTGAATGACAGTAATTCATTCATTGTCTGCCACTTAATCCACCACATGAGGGTCATGGGGGACGCTGGAGCCAATCCCAGCTGACATAGGGTGAAAGGTGGGGTACAACCTGCACACGTCACCAGTCCATCTATGCCCTACGGTCAATTTAGACTGTCCATTTAACCTCTGCATGTTTTTGCACACATGGGGAGAACATACAAACTCATGGAGAGAGGACCTTGTTTGGAGTCATTTGTTTGCAAACCTGGGTCTTTTTGCTGCAAGGCAACAGCGCTAACCACTTATTTGCTGTGTAGCCCTGAGTGACCGTCATGTTAGACAGAATTCATCAGTTGCCACAGATGCCACATACCCACACATTCTCGCTCTCTCTACTCAGCACCTAATGCACACGCGACTGGTGGTGTGCCACTGGCTTGTGTACAGCATCAACAGGCCATTCATGCCACAGAAATAGCAGCAGTCTATTTCGGCAGATGATACGTGATCGAGTGCACAAATATACAACAAAAATACAACGATGCAACTACGAGTGAACAACACTAAGGAAACACAATAATAAACCAAGGTGTGGATGTAGACCATTCACTGATGACCAGGGCTGGGTACCAAACTCTGCACTTTTAATGGAATTATTTGGAACTGTTGTGTACCATTTCTCCCTAAATCGCTCTCCACCAAATTTTGGTATCATAAACTCCAAGTGACAGCGCAGTTGCACCAGATTTACAGTGTGTGCCACAGTGAATGATAAACTGTTGTCTAATCTTGTTCTAATCTCTGATTAGATATCAATTAAAGTTTGTGTTCACTGATATAAATCTTTTGGCATCAAATGATATGATAATTCAATAGTTAAACAAGATTTTGCTACAGCTTCCAGCCTAAATGAGGCTCACGATTGTATTTGTCTATATAAATGAAATACTATCATAAATTAATATTTTTAGAAACCCAGCCCAAACTCATTTTCTTTACTTCTTTTTTAATATATTTTTTTATAACTGGGGGTTCTGTCCAAGACACTTGGACCAACATAATAGTACACAATAAAACGTTTTAGTATAAAAACACACACGGTGAGATGTATTTTACTCAGCCATGAAGTGAACAGTTAACTATGGTCGAGCTCTTCCCTCTAGCGTCCACATGCCGCAATCACAACAACAGAGGACACACGGTTAAGGGCACACCAGTGTAGTGTATCGCATGTAGGCATTTTAAACAACGTTTCTTACATTAAGAACCGTGACAGCTCCGGACAAGTTTCCTTGTACAGCAGGGACGCGTTGAACAGGAATTCGTCCTTAGTTCCCGAGGGAAGTGGATTCATTTTCAAACCGTTTGCTGCTTCGACGTTTTAACTCTTCTTCCTTCTTTAAAGTGGCCTGTAAGTTTTAAACCAGGGTTAAAAGAGCGTGAAAACGCACGCCAGTAGAACTACAGCGGTAAAGAAGTGTGTAAAAAGTGTTCATTTGAATCTAGGCGTTACTAACCTTTGCAACCGCGACACAGATACCCACGTTTCGTCGCAGGATTGTAACGTTTCTTGTGTCGTGCCGTGATGCATCATGGGAAACTGAGTCATTAAAAATACTGTCGCCGTTTATTTCTCTAATACTTTGACTAGAAATGGTTTAAAACATTTAAAGAGGGTTGTGTATATTTGTTTTATATCACTTTCCAGTGCTGCAGGTTTTTTTTAAATATAATTGTACTTCTTAAACTGATCTTATAGTATAATAGATAGATTGACAAACTGACTTTTTCTTCTAAATCATTTAATCGTGTTTATGCTCTTTTTAACAACTTGTTATCAATTGTATTTTTCGACTTCTATATAGATTTAGTCGTTCCTGTGTCCTTTTTAATGTCACTGTACGACACATTTAATCCACTTCCAGGGTATGAAAAAAAGTGCTTTATAAATAGCACTGCCTTGTCTTTTGGGATCTAGTATCAGGGATTATTACACTGTCAAAGTCAAGGCAAAGTCAAGCTATTAATTTAGTAAAACACTGAATATAGCTGCATAGAGTATTATTTGATGGTGTCATTCCTTAGATCCGATTATATAGGATAAGGTGTTAAATACGGCAGTGGGGCATATATTACATCATTATCCTGTGCATATCATAAAAACTATAGGTTTCTGAATGTGATAGCTTTGCCATCCACTGAGTTTGCACCTAATGAGTGTGCAAAAATATTTGCTGGATTGTGTGAAATTATTGCAACTGGAATTGAAATTGGATATTTTGAAGCAGCAGCAGCAGCAGCAGCAGGGGGGGAGGGAGGGAGAGCCTGAGTGCGCACTGATGGTTCCGTTCCTTATACCCTCTGGTGTGCTGACAGTCATAAACTGGACACAGTGCGGCGATGGGGTGATGTGAAATGACAAGACAGAAGTAACTAAGAGACTGTGTTCGACACAAGGGGTTTCATTCAGCAGCAGTGACAGAGCTCCTGTTCTGCTCCTGTCTGTGTCCGAGCGGATGATCTGACCGGTGCATTCATCACACATCTTTGTTTTCCTGGAGTTCTGCCTTTAACAGTAGGTTTTCATGCATTACTATGCGACATTCTTTTTTTTATTTTAGACAATTTAGTGATGTACAGCCTGTCATTATTACTCTTGTTTGCATATGAAGCTAAAACAAATAGGGTATAACCTTTTTGATTAATCACCCACATTATGTTCCTTATGGAACTTTAATTGACATACAAAGCACAGGAGAGTAGAAAGGATCGTTCAGGGAATACCACTATACACTGTAGTGACTGGATTGTCTATAAGTACTTACTTATAGCCAATAATTTTAATCTTTTATGGTTTAGTTATGCATGAATGTAGGATAAAGTCATCTGGTTTTCTTTATATATTCTCTCTCTTTCCCTCTCTCTCTCTCTCTCTCTCTCTCTCTCTGTCACATGTTACATGTCTTTAGTAAACTGTGTGGAACAATTGTGAAGATATTTTGACCTTGTGAGGACATTTTGGCAGGCCCACACAATTTTAACTTCAGGATTAAGACCTGGTTTTAGGTTTAAGGTAATAGGGTTAGGCATTTCCATGAGTGTCCACACAAAGAATGCAATACCTCTTAAGACCTTTTCTGGCATACACACTGATCTTATCAGGACCAGTAGTCCTCATGGAGACCAAAACCTGGTCCTTTTGAGTCAGAACCTCATTGCCGGGGAACTGGTTAAATTTAGGACTACTAGAGTTAGGGTTAGGCATTAAGTGGTTAATCCTAATCTTAGGGTAATGCTTTATTTCGGCTGTTCAAATGAAAGGGAGTCAATGCAGTGTCCTGAGAAATCTGTGCAAATCTTTGTCTATCCTTGTGGGGACCCATACTCTAATGACCTTGTGGCTATGAGCATCTAGTCTGGCCAGTAGGGGGCTGGTTAAGTGAAAAACTTTAAAAGTAAAAAAAAAATAATAATTCATAGGAGCTTAAATTTATATCACAAAATTCCACCATGATAACAGACACAATAACAGAGATTAAACAGAATTTCAAAATAAAAGTGTCTGTTGATATGGAACAATATAAAGTTCACGATAAAAGTGACACAAAACTAATCGATTATCAAAAAATAAAATAATAAACGTATACATTTATAATAAGTGGTGGGCCACATGAAATGGGCTGCAGGGCCGCATGTGGCCCCGGGCCATGAGTTTGAGACCCCTGGTTTACACAGTCACATCATGGAGATTTCCTTATGGGGACAAAAATCAAGTCCCCATAATGTAAATGACTACATTTTAGGGTAAGGACAGGGGTCAGGCAGGGATAGGATGAGATCAGTAGTAGTTATGGGTAAGGTTAGTGTGTGTGTGTGTGTGTGTGTGTGTGTGTGTGTGTGTGCGTGCGCGCGCCACCAGTCACTGAGGAGGAGATATTAAATCACGGAGCCAGTGCAGAGCTCACCGCAGACACTGATGGAGTGAGTCTAAGTGTGAGGGATCGCTCCTCACTTTGTCCGCGGGTAAATCTTCACTTTATCAGCCGCTGTCAGGAGCTTCCACACAGACACACACACACAGGATTTACATAGCCAAAGCCGGTGCGTCTCCGCGTAAGTGCAGTCTGCGGATAAACGGATTCCCCAACCCGCCCCCCGCCCCCCCTCCCCGTTATACTACCAGGACTAAATTGACTCTCGATTCCGAGGGAGAGAGAGAGTCTGACTGCGAGGATGACAGACAGAGTCAGCCAGAGAAGAGAGTTGCTCACATCAGGCTCATCCCGTCTTTACTGCGGCTGGAATGGAGAAAAAAAAAGGTAGGATATGATTCATTTTTACTCATTACACAGAGCAACAAGAACGGATGTTGTAACCAATGCGTCTTTAATGATTGATGACTTGAAGAATACTTGTCCCCTCATCTGCACAGACACTTTTATAAATGGACGTCATTTCCTCGCAGGCCACATTAGCAGACGTGTGTGGAGATCAATCACCAGGGTGTATTGGATTGTTAGTTGTTAGAGGACATTTATTTTCCCATCTACAGCAACATCTATAGAAGTTCCATGTTTGGGCAGCGTTCACATTTCACAGTATTCATGCACGTATGTGTTTATGGCTTCAGTGGGAAATGAAAGTTTAAAAGTGTCTGATGATGAGAGCTCTGCTGACTCATACATGATGGAACCAGCAGCCCTGAACACAATTAACGTACCACTCACTCACTCTCTCACTGAGCCATACACTGTGTGACCTCACACAGTGAAGACGTATACTTCTTTCACCCTTTTTTTGTGGACCTCACAACAGCAGAGACATACCAGAGTGTCGTGTCCTGTCCTGTCCTGTCAGCATCTGCAGGGAAAAAGCCTAACCCAGCAGAAGCAGCAGTCACTGAGCCAGACCATCACTTCTGAAATGCAACACCAACTCCATTAGTGATGAGGAAGCTCTGGCGAAAAGACACACTGTGCTTGTAGCTGAATGTGTGACGGTGCATCTGCATAACTAGATTCAGGTGTGTGGTTGCACTCATTTGTCCACCTCTGTGATTTACTCCCATTGTTGTGGAGCTATAAAAACTTTAGGGTCCACACTTGAGTTAGTTTGCTCATGTTTTATGCGTGACTGTCTCGCTGCTTCTTTTTTACCTCCGTCTTTTTCTTCCTTCACCACTCACTTTCCCCCCCCAACCCTGTGTTATAGGAACGCTGATAGGAAGCGTTTCTCTTTTTTGATGCATCATTCAGAGAGTGAGTGCTCTTAAAGCACCCACTGGGCCAGTAATGCATTTATCACAGACATTCTTCAAATCAGAGTGCGAGCGAAGAGACTGATGCAGGAACACAGAGTGAGACAGGACCAAGGTCACGCCAAAGTATCACTTTGTGAAAGAAGAAATAATCATAATCATTTTGTCCGTGTGGCAGATTCTTGAAGCACAATCATTAAAATCGGGAGTCTTGCTGTTTCACACAGAACCCTTCATCATCATCATCATCATCATCTCCCTCCTTTGAGATTATTCACAAAGAACTGTCTCTGGAAGCTGCGCATGGACTAGCAATAAGAGACTTTTTCCTCTTGTCCTCTTTTTTCATTGAAACCCTTGTGCATGCTCTTTACCACATTTGCAAACTTCTTTATTTTATTTTTTTTATATGTGCTGGATTAGAAGCTGCTGGCGCATCATAAATAATCAAATTGAGTAGAACAAAGACGCTTGGTCGACAAACAGGGTTTGTTTGGATCACGACGAACCCGGCATCCAGAGCCGACGAGAACAGTGGCTCATTCACAAGACGCCACACCAGGGTAAAAGGGACCCAGTGGAGGGAATAAGGTCTCTGTAAAAGCCTGTGTATCCCTGGAGAATAACAAGGAGAGGAATTGTGAGCGGAGCAGAAAAAAAGCCCACCTCCATTATGTGCTGCTCATAACAAAATGATCGAGCGTTAGTGTTCAAAGGCATGCCCTTAAAGGCAATAAAAGATGTCGTGGCTGTACATTCCTTTAATGGTAAAGTCACTGTGAGTGAGCCTCCCTGCACATTAGGAACAGACGAAGCATTCCACGCAGGTAACCTTGAGTTTATGTTGCCGTGGTTCAGTTAAGGTCATTGGTAGTTGTCAGTTTGCATGACAAGTCTTACGGCCCTTGTATTCTTCCGCATACATGCCGCATATCGTGGACCCTGGTATACTCGCGCGTCAGGGTCCTGTAGTATCTGACTTCAACATCGGGTGGTGAAGAAGAGAATGAAGAAGAGGACAATGCTATAGCTCCCTCGCACACGTCTGGTTTGAGCGGCTCATCAGCCGAAAGGTCCGTCGGGGTGTCAGCCGGTTCGAGGGTCGCAAGGTTGAGGCTCGGATGACTGTCCTTGGCGACTACTTCTTATGTTGTCAAAATGTTTTTTTGGGGCTTAATTCTCCACCGACCGGTGGGGCGGAAATTCAGTTCACAAATCCCACCATGCGTATGATCCATGTTGGGTCCACCAAGTATACCAGGGCCTTTAAACAATAAGCGTCAGAGGTGGGGTTGGAGATCCTGGAAAAACTGTTTGAACAGGCTACATTTTGAATTGAAAAAGTCCATGCCCCTTTCTTAAGACTTTCCCGCAAAGCTCCGCCTCCAGAGCACAGGAACGTGCAACGAACACAGACTCACATGCACTGCGCGGCATCTGTAACTTTCGGTACTTTTTGGGTGATGCTAAGTTTTTTGGATAACGTGATGCCGAAAAACAACAAATACTCTCAAAAAAGATCGTAAAGACATGAAGTTAACGTACTCGGCCAGTAGAGCCACCATGTCATCACTTCGCAGCCTTTTTCTTGGCAGTAGCTTTCCCAAAAAACGTCGTTTGTTTGCGACCAACACCTGCTGTTGGCACCTTTTCTGCCATAACGTTGCTGCAACCGTCTCGTTGGATTTAGCAAGCTAGCATCAGCGTCATTAGTGCACAAAGAGGGGTTCGTGCATGGGGGGGGGGGGGAGGGAGGAGCAGAACGCAATTTGATTGATGCATCACAATCCGATGGATTTGTTCCATATGATTGGACAGTGTTTTCACAGGCCTGTCCGCTCCACAGCTGACTGACATTTTTCAATGTTGTGACTATGCTTTCAATTAATTGGTTACAATCGGGGTGTGACGAGGCTTTGAAGTAATACAGTAAAAAAAAGAGCTCCTACCCTGCCTTAAAGTCAAAGACAATGGTGTGAAATGGTGGCGTATTTATCTCCCATTTTCCTTGATTGCCTAACGAACACCCACAGTCAGACAGGACCGCTCTTTTTTCCCCCTGCGACTGTTGCAGAGCCCCAGCCACCCTGAGCATATTGACTGATTTAATGTGCGTGCGAACAAACGTTTACTGTTCAATTGCTGTGAGATAATAAATGGAGCTAGTGATGCCTTGTGTCTGATGTGAAAGTAAATATGAAGTTTAATGAGTGTGTTCACACCTGTGTGAGCCTGTAGACGGTCTCATTATAAACTGGTTAATGCAGATGAAGTAGGAGCACAGGGAAACTGTCAATATTAGGATGAGGTTTCCTTTTTTCTTTTTTTTTTTCCAACACAGTCACAGTTGACACAATGCACCGTTGTTAACTGTCTATTGTGTGAATCTTTGAGTACGGGGAGGAACCTTTCTGACGATAAGGTTTTTTAGTGGAGGGATGCACGGCACGTATCCATTATCTAGAGAGTGATCATTGTCCTGATTGTGAAGAATAAGTGGGACTTACTACTCAACATCAGCACTTCAATTACAAGTCCCATTAATTGCACACCGCCGCTGCACAAGATTTTCACCTGGCAAAGTCATTTCAGCTGTCAAAACCCATTGTTACCGTGGTAATGAAAGGCAATTCACAAATACAATTAAATGTAGAATCTGGGTGGCCTCCTTCTCGCCACAGCCGAGTTGCCTTGGGCTGTTTCCAGTAGTATGCCATCCATTATTAGTAAAATGAAGGCCGACGAGCGCTGTGACTTAGATTGCAAAAGGTGCTAATGTCTTTTAATACACCAATATAATATTTCCTTGCCTTTAAAGATTTGAATATGAGACCAGAGCAAAACCTGTTTTCAATTTCTTGTTTGTATCACAAGCTTCCTTGAATGAATAGAAATCTGAGCATAGTTAAAAGCCAACATTTTTACAGAGCTGTGATTTGGGCAGTGAAAGGTTATAGAAATAAAGCTAGTAATTCTATGTCTCATTTTGTGAAAAATCGACAAATTTCAATAGACAAAGTGCAGTAAAATAAACACCTAAATGTGTATTTCTTCCCACTATAGTCTGAAATAAGAAGCAATATAGCCTGAAATCCCTACATATACCAGTGCAGGAATAAACAAAGTTTTTCCATTTTCTATCTGGCCATTAATTGAATTTGGCCCCTGGCTCTCCACTTCTTTTTCCCCCCACTTGCTTCATCCTTCAGCTCCTTTCATCTGTCCTCTGAGTTCATATCCCCGCAGTCTCAAACCTTGTTTGGACCCATTTTTGTCCAAGGAACACGGCAAGAGAAAAACACTCCTGTAATTGCCGGTATCACAAAAGCAGCAAGTCTGGTGTGACCAGAGAGGCTGATGTATGCATCTAAAGATCGAAAGTTTGAACCTGACAGGAATACAACACAGAAACAGAAATTATGAGTAAATGTCACCGGGAAGAAAAAAAAAAAGGGGGGGGGGGGGGGGGGGGGGGCGGAGGCTGTTGATTATTTTTCTTGTCTCGTCTGATGATGTTCCGTTCGCGGATATGAGAACATGTCTGTGTATAACCGTGACATTTGCAGACCTTTGTTTGTGATACACACGGCTCAGAGTTCACTCAGCTATGACCTTTTAACGCCTGTGACATGGCAAACTCACTGTGAGAGATGAGAGGAAGGAAAACTGGGAGAAGAAACAGAGTAAGAATTAGAAGCGGTTTGAGAATTGATTGGATATACAGTATATATATATATATGTATATGTATATATATATGTGTGTGTGTATATATATATACATATATGTGTATATATATATATATATACATATACACACACATATATATATATATATATATATATATATATATATATATAGCATATACTATCTTTTTCTGTGGACCCGTGACACTATAGTAGTCATTAACCTTTGAGTCAGGCAATTTGGGACAGAGGAGATTTTTCTCTGGATGTGGAACAGAAGGTGTGAGATGTGGGAGGAAAAGCCAGCCCCTGCCTCTCACAAGGTGCTAAAGGTTATTTTCATTGGCCAGGTGATAAATGTGATGTCTTTGGAGATACATTGCCCCCATGGTGCCCTCTCCCTCTCACTCGGATTCACTCTCCATTAGTATTTCCCCTGGTTCTGCGATACCTCGTGTTCATTTTCCCTCTGTTCCCGCCACTCGCTATCACGTTCTTCCCTTTTTATTTCCATCCGTCTGCTCCCCTGTGTTTCTCACATAGAATGTATTGTGATTGACTTTATCTCTCTCCCCCTTATTTCCTTCCTCTCTGTCTCCAGTGTCCTCCTCCTCCTCCTCCTCCTCCTCCTCCTCCTCCTCCTCCTCCTCACAGTGGACCAGCTGTTACCGGCCTGAGCTGAAGGTGACCTTTGGGCTGGGCCAAGGGCTGCAACACAGGACATGGGTTCTGCCTCTCATCCCGCTCGTGTCTTGTGTTGCAGCCAGTGGAGCTGCCTGTCTGCGTGCCCTCCACTGATGGACTAAGCACCCAGAGCAGATGGAACCTGCTGACCCTGCTCCTCACTTTACAACAGGCTTGTATTTTTTTTATTTTTTTTTAAGTGTAGTTTTCAAAATGTATAGATGTTCCTCTCGCACGGGTGAAAGGTAATCATGTACGTTTGAGAAAATGTTACTCCTGGAGTGTTTGTAATACTAATAATAAGGGATTCAAGGATTTTCATGAAAGGATATGCTTGGTTTCCCCTGCTTTATTACCTGCAGAGATCAACACTCTGATGACATTTGCACTCTGACATTTAAAGCCAAGTTCGCGCCGCTGCATTATTATTATGACTGTGTCGAAACCACAAACATAAGGTGAGCCAAATCGGTTTTTAATGAGCCTTGTCTCGCATTAAATGAAGCAGCACTTGTGACTTTCTCGAGGCAATCGCTTCTGACAAGGTCAGCAGCGATGTACCCCCTGGGTGAGGCGTGCAGGTGCTGGGGGAGAGAGACATGCACTGGCTGTCTGAAGCCATTTCAATGCTTCATTGTCTCTTGCAAAGAACAGCATAGATGAAGGAGGGAGTCACACGGGGTCGAGCTTCGTCTTTGTTCTCGCGTCAGTAACGGGAGGAGAGATGAGGGGATGCAGAGGAGCGGACGGGGATTGAACAGCGCTTCCTGCGACAAGATGCGACTGTGTTACTTTGCGTTGTCGCTCCAGTGACCTGGTCAGAGATCAGTTTGTATGCAGAAGTGCTTGTGGGTCTTAATAATACAGCGACTGTGTGTGTGTGTGTCCTGACAGGGGGGCGTCACTTGATTGGAATGTAAATCCATGTGCAGATGTTTGCCGATTTCAATCCCCCTCTGCCCAGACTGTTTACTAAAGGGATAGAGAGGAGATAGTGTGCTGAATTTGCTGTGTGCACTCGTGTTGATGTTACCTCGTGTTGGTGCAGATGTCTCAGAAACAATATTTATATTTATGCAGGCCAAATACTTCTGAGACATACTGTACCTCCGGGAAATGTACCCTGACCCCGAATTGAAGTGAACTAACTCAGAAACAGCATGGATATTATTGGGGAGCATAATTAAAAACATTTGGGGACCACTTTTTCATTTGGTTTTGGAAAAAGATGTTTAAAGTAAACGTCGGTGTCTTTTGTTTGAAGAAGAAAATGATGTGACTATTTCATCAAGACTTTTAATAAATACTAATACGATTCCTTTGCAAGGGTCCCGTGAAGAGAGTGATCACCCATTCTCATGCTTGTAGGTGAAATATTAAAGCTTAGCACATGCTGGAGAAACCGGAGAAACCGTGTGTGACACATTTATGTCATTGTTTTTATTTGGATGTAGCCAGTCTGTAACCGTTGATGTGTTTAAAGCCTAGAAAATATGGTCAGGAAGGTTTGATTTTTATCTATTCTACTATGGCTTGCTGGTTTGTATACATAAATAATATAATATTTGTATAAATAATGCATGACACAGTAATAATTAAAAAAATATATTTGAAATAAAAGATTCATTAATGTATCTGAATTTGCTGAAAGTATTTATTTTATAACCTTTATGGATGCTTGTGTAATTTTCCCTCCATATCTCGGCAAAAATGTCAAATCCTTCCTTTAATTACTTCCTTGCGATCATCCCTGGATACTGTTTATTCCCCCCCCCCGCTCACTCTGTTGTGCATAAAGAAAATAATGCAGACATTAAACGAGTCCGTGTTAACTAAAATACAACCTTTTAAATCATGTAATTAGCATTTGCATCTTTCTCCCCCCAGAGATGGAAAATGTCAGATCTAACAAATTGTTAGGTCTTAACGAGGATTTGCGGCACTGCATAATCTTTCCGTACCACTGCACGTTTGTGTCTGCAATCAGTGGTTACAGACAGACATAGAGATATTCCCCCTTTGCTGCTGTGGATTAAAGTCCCTATAACAACCCAGTAAATGTGGAAATGTTTCTGCTACACTATCAAGAATTGATAAAGAGCAGGTGCATTGCAGGGAGGGAGTGAGAGGAAGCCAAGAGCAAAGTCACATGACATGACCTGGGTTTACCGTCACGCCACCAAATTAAAAGCCTTCTGACTGACGACGCCACGTGGTGAAAAACAAGGAAATAAATTTGGGGAGAGCGAGTGATGACGTGAGGAAAATATACAACACATCACAGTCCACCGCTGCATTTCCGGGCCAATCAACTGCTGTTTATGTGCAATCGGTCACGCTGAAATACAGCTATAGACAAAGGAATAAATGATAATATGGTCCAATGCTCGGATTCAATAGCGGCGCATTAAACCCCGTTGAGAGATGGAGCGAACACCAAGACCTCATAAAGTCAGGGCTCGCTCACCGTGATAAAGGATTACCAGCAAACATCCAACTCATTTATGAGATGGAGCACGCGTTGGCATCTCAATCAATTCCTCAGCCTATTCCAGTGACTGTGGATCCATTCCCCACTCACAAGGTTATTTGTGTGATGATGCCTATTACATAGTGTGGGATGGCCAAAGGAAGGAGGGGGATGAGGAATGACAGGGTTGGGGGGGGAAAGAAAGGGGGGAGAGGGTTTATGTGAGAGGTCGCCATTAATTATGCCATAATTCTGCCACTTTGCAAAAGAAAAAGTGAGGAAGCCACATGACCAGAATCTTTCCAAGGATTCTGGGCTTTCAGAACTGGCTCAGTACACCAGTGCTCCCGGGGGAAATGACTGAGCAACTAAGCAATGATAAAAGGCTCTAAAGAGAGACTAGAGAGTGTGAGGAAGAGAGGGAAGAGGAAGTGGAGTAATAAAATGCGGGAGTTAGAGATGATAGAAGAGGGGTGTGGAGATGCCTCCCAGAAGGCAGCTGGGAGAGATAAAGACAGACACGGAGGAAGTAAATGGAAGGCAAAGGAATGACTGAACAGAGATAGTGAGTGGCGAGGAGCGAAAAGCACCGGTCGTAGATAAGTAGTAAAAAGGAATGAAGGTGGAGAGGCAGAGCGGAGAGAGAGAGAGTGGAGAACAGACCGACGGGGGTTGATTTATTAAAGCTGATCGAGACAGCTGCCACTTTCCAGAAAGTTTCAGACAAGGCAAATGGCTTTGACACATGAGGTGATAGAAACAAAAACGTCCCCCTGCACTATTCAGCAAAAAACTACAGCAAAATACCTGCATGGTGGAGGTCAGCGAGGATGTAGAGGCCCAGAAAACACCGAGACATCAAAGTATAAATATGCCAGTGGTGGGAAAATAAAAAAGAAAGATGGTATGACTTCCAGTCCCAAAGCACCTTCTCTGTTTTCTTTTTTCCCCCTTTTTTTTTTGCTCTCCCTGTTTACTGATCGCAGAGACAGCAGCACAAAAAAAAGAGAAGGAAAACATGCCAGCATATGCAGATACAATCCCAGACAGTCTGAAATGGAATAGTTTGAGTGCAATGCAAACAAAACCACCATTACCAGCATTTCAATGAGCGTCTGCGTCATTTGTGCGGCGCAGACACAAAATGAAAACATGATGGAATTCAACTTAGTGACAACACAGCAGGTTGTATAAGATTTGACATTGTTATTTGTCATCCTTGAAAGCACTGAGCGCACTTTGTTGTGAAATGTCACGCACTGAAGGGAAGAGAAATGATCAATAGTCAACTATTCTACAAAGAGAAAACATCATAGAAACTATGAAACTAGTAAATCTTTAACACCGAGCATATCGAAAATGACACGTTTCCACTGTTTGGACATTGAGACAAAGACTCAAACAAATGCTATTTTAAATCTGTAGACATATTTATCACGCAAAATGTTGCACTGTACAACTGCAATGTTATTTCTAAATAAAACATTTAGGTTTTCTTCATTTTAAATTGTTAATACACAAGTTTGACATGCAGTAAACTGTAAATAAGTGCCCGATATTGAAACTTATTGGGGAAAAATGGACAAAAGCACTTGCTCGCATTTCATTTTCTGGCCTTTTAATGGTTAAAATAAGCAAAAAATAAAAAGACATGTAGCCTTAAATGATCCCCCTTAATAATCAGTGACATGAGGGATTTATTTGTGTCAAAATGTAAGTCCTTATGCATTGTTTTTTTTATTCCTATGTGCACATGTTGTGCCTGTGTTTCAGGGTCAGTTACCGCAGCATATTTGTAAGATACTGCAATTTTTTTTTTTCTCCTTTTCAAGTTATAATTACACAAAATGTATGTACATTTTTTTCTTTTTATATTTTACCATGACACGGGCGTTTAAGTTTTCATGTGGAACATTTGTGATTTTGGGGCGCCCACCTGGTATTGAAGGGTGTGTCTCTGTGGGAGAGGTATTGTTTAGCATTGTCATTATGCACATCATAGGTTTCTTGCTAAATTTGACACACACCCTGTACACATTTTTATTTTATAGAGGGCACATTTTGCTGTGTTTCACATGCTGATGGCAGTTCCTTTTATTTGCCTCATGTCAGAAATAAATAATAAAGATAAAGATATTCATCTGGCGTATGGCGAATTCTTCACAACACTGTGTGGTTATATGTGCATGACTCTGTGTGTGTGTGTGAATGTGAGTCCTCACACTGGAAAATGCCCTTGAAAGGTTCACTGATTTGATGGAAGGATCCACATCATAGATTTCCTGTAAAACTCACAGACGCGTGTCGCGGGCAGATGTTTTCCAAACCCCCTTGAAGCACCTACAGGCTGCTTGGATGTGACTTTGATCATGCAAATGTCATCAGACGCTGAGCTTGTCGCGATTTCTGTCTCAGTCCAGTTTAACGCCTCACGGCGTCCTCCGCCTGCCCACCAGTGGTCCCTGGATTGTCTTTCTGTTTTCCACTTCCCTGCCTGTGCTTGTACACCTGCTCCTGTTTTCTTGTGGGGTTTTCTATCTCAGCCTCCTTCAACAGTCAAAAACACAGACGTAGACAGAAAAGACCTTTTTGATGGGGTTATTTATTTTAAAGCGGCCTGCTAAGGTGTATATTTATAAAAATATAAGAATGTGGCAGCAACACAGTTGGTGTAGTGGTTAGCACTTTTGTCTTTGCAGCAAGAAGACCCGAAAAAAGATCCTTTCTACATTAAGTTTGCATGTTCTCCATGTGTGCGTGGGTTATCTCCAGGTTCTCCGGTTTCCTCCCACAGTCCAAAAACATGGTTCATTGTCTCTTTGTGGATGTGTGATGGACTGGCGACCTGTCAAGGGTAGAAGATGGATGGATGGATGAATGGATAAAAATGTGAAAAACAATCAGGACCCTGTGACTGCGTCGACTGCCTTTCGCGTTATGGAGATTGGATTACAAAATCAAAGGATTCAAAGTTTCTTTTTGCTTGAATTTATTTCCCCAGGTTGAAGCAATTTATGCAGAGTAAATAAAAATGTAACTTCTTAAGAAAAATGTTTTGGGCTTTTTTTCTCCTTTGCCTAAATTGGATGGTGTTTCTCTGCTGTGCACCTCTGTGCAAGCTCAAAGGTCGGAGTATTTTTTTTTATGCATGCGTGTATGTGCAGCTACTCAGATAAGGCAGAGAAGGAGACACCAAAGGGAAGGACATTTAATCAGATTAAAATTTAAAAGGGAGCGGAGGGAAAAGAACTCAACCTACTGAAAGAATTGAAAGTTGCTGTTCAGATGCATGCAGGTAGGTAAAAAAGTAATTAACCCTTAGATGTGCCCTCATAAAGGTTATGTTAACACACTTAGAACACCAAACTGTGTTCATAAAAAATAAAGCTATAAAAATTTTATAAATGTAAAAAAAAAAGTGGTAAACCAACATCAGTCCTTTTCCCATCAAATTTGAATGGATTTTTAAAGTTTTTAACCATTAAATTGCCAAGTTTTTTTCATGATGCACCTTCATCTTAAGGTCTAAAAACACAGTGAATGAATTATTTTCAATATACGTCATGAAAACTGGATTATTTTTCGTTATTATTATTATTATTGCAGCCTGGTATATTTGAAAGATTAGCAGAAACATTTGTTTATATGCATTATTATTTTCATTTTTGCAATGTAATTTTTCATAAAATAATCACATTAACACACTTAGAGCACCAAAATGTACTAATTGTATAAATGATTATCATTATTATTATTTTTTACAACAACAACAGTCCTCATCATATATCAAACATTAATGAGTTTAGTATGTTTCTAACCCTTAAATGCTTAAATTGTTATGACGCATCAGTAGTGATTTGACATTTTTGTCCGTAGGCGTGTTAGTGTGAGTATTTTAGTTAACGTTGTTTACAACAGACTAAAAATAAAACATACATCAATTTTTATTTTTTTGTTAACAATATGAATGATCTAGAGATGTGTGCCTAGGTGTGTTAAATAGAAGACAGAGATGGAGTGAGGATGTTTCAGCAGGAGAAAATGATGCATAAAAACATGGGCAGTGGGTGAAACTGAAAAGAGGGAGACACGGACACAATGTGATGGATTTCCAGTCGACAGCAGATATGGGCCAGCTGTGATACGTGTCTCTATTTCTATTTCTCAGACGGAATATATTGTAGTGCAGTGCTGAAGCTACTGTATCAGCTGCCAGTCCCAGGCTCAGGTCCGACAGAGACAAGGTGACCTTCCTGTGAGTCAGCCAGTCGGTGTCCGGGAGCTGCAGACCGCTGACAGTGACAGGTGTTCACTTACAGCTCTCGGCTCCCACCGACACACTCTGCATTATGACTCGTTCATTCTCTCTGAATTAACACCAAACTTTAGAAGGGTAAAGAGAACTCCTCCAGGGCATGTTAACTCATACACTCCTCCTTGCATGAAAACAGGAATGCAATGTACATTAAATTGGACAAATCACAGCAGACAGGATGGAAATGTCGACACCCTGTCAGATTCGCTCACAGACGATGTGCGGGTAATTATGAGGGTGTTTCTTTAAAGGGACCAGGCTTTGAAATGACTAAAGAGTGAAGTGATGAACTGCTGCATCCCCTCATTGCCGGGGATAATGTGTTTTCAACTGGGCCTGTTTTTCCTCTGACAGAGATAATGATTGTAATACATCACTGAAATGTGAATTTAATATGGCCGGGTTACAAGAGAGCCGAGGTGAAAGAAACTTTTTTTTTCCTCTTTTCACTGTGATTCCCGGTGAAGATGCAATTTCCCATTTCATTGCCAAAACACTTTTGATTTGCACCAAGAAAAAAAACAAAACCTCATACTTCCTCTTTTCCAAATTGACGAGATTGGAACTCATTCACGAGTACAACGTTGGTGCTGAATGCAACTGCTGGTGCTATTTTTTTTCTTTTCTTTCCAGTGGTGGGAACATTTTTATGAGACCAGCAGCCATGAAAACACCACTTTGCTCTGGACTATTGCTTCGTACCAGGGCTTTTGATTAATGTGAGAGGCAACTGAAGAACAATTCTGATGTTGTTATCGGCAGCAAACAGAGGGAAACAAGGGGCCCCTGAGTGCAACAACAGGAGCCCCATTAACTGAGTTCCCCAGGCCAGCTGAACTGATAATGTCCAGCATCACATATTGTTTCTGTTTACCTGTGTGTGTGTGTGTGTACTTGTACTTGTTTCCTCTACAGGACCTTCTCTGGCATAAACACTGCTCTTTTCAGGACTGGTAGTCCTCATGGAGACCAAAACCTGGTCCTAATGAGGCTGAACCTTATTTCTGAGGTGTGTGTGTTCTTGTATGGGAGTCTTTGGGAGGGAAAACGTATAAACCTAAGGGTGTGAGGACATTTTGGGAATGTGAGGACATTTTGGCTGGTCCTCACATTCAGTCGGTCCTTAAAAGGGCTTTTTGAGGGTTAAGACCTGGTTTTACATGCAGGGCTAAGGTTATAATTGGGTTTATGTCAATGCGTGTCCTCACTATGAATGCTGCACAAACATTCATAGTGCTGTGTAAATGTGTGTGTGTTCTTGTATCTTTGTGAGGATAGAAAAAACTTAGAAACCCAAGGGCATGAGGACATTTTGGGAACATGAGGATATTTTGGCTGGTTCCCATTGTGTCAGCCTTTAAAATTACTTTTTTAAAGGAGCTAAGACCTAGTTTTTAGGGTTAGGGTTAGAATTGGGTTTAGGTTAGGGTTAGTTTAAGGGTTAGGGTTAGGCACTTAAGGTTAGGGTAAGGGGCTAGGGAATGCATTATGTCAACGTGTGTCCTCACTTTGAATGCTGCACAAACATTCATCATGCTGTGTAAATGTGTGTTCTTGTATCTTTGTGGGGACAAAATAACCTTAGAAGAGAAGAAGAATTGGGTTAAGGTAAGGATTAGGTTAAGGGCTGGGGTTATGCACTTTGTTGTGATGGTTAAGGTTAGGATAAGGGGTTAGGAAATGCATGATGTCTATGAGTGTCCTCACTATGAATGCTGCCCAAACATTTGTGTGTGTGTGTAAATGTGTGTAAATAAGTTTTGTGACTTTTTGTGTGGCGTTTACGCTCTGATTGAAAATCTCTGTTCGGCTGCACTTAACTGCTGATTGGTTTGCCCTTGCCAGCCCAGTCTATTTGTGTTTCCAACAACCCTCATACAAAGAACCTCCATCATGCCACATTTCACAGCCCGTTTTTATTTAAAACACAGTGAACTAATAATGTTTTTTTGCCAGTGTGGAGTTTGTTTGTGGACTAAGAAATAGCAAATATTTTATGAAGTGTAGAGATGCACTTTTATCTTGGGCACCTCTGTGATGGTTTTCTGCCACTTACAAACATTACACTGCGTCCCTACAAATAGGGCTACGCCACTCTCTCTTGCAGCTGACCATCCTTCAGGTACAGTAAGTGGCCCCCAAAAGAAAAAAGGAGCCAGAGAGAAAAAGAGTTTTTCCTCTCTGACCTGAAAGAAACCATCAGCAGCTGTCATTCTTTTTTTTTGTCAAAAAAGGGGGATCTAATTATAGCGTTTTGACAGTTGTGCTAATTTCTTGTTTCAGGAAACCTGCGAGGCTCATGCTTCGGCTCACACTCTGAAGTTGACGTTCCTTCCTGGCAAAAGAGGGTTTATTTACATTCAGCAGCCTTCTCAACTGTGTTTTCACTCTCACCATTCTCTCTCTCTCTCTCTTTCTCTCTTGCCACCCTGTTCTCTCCCATTGTGAATTAGATGTGAAACAAACAAGTTGGACGGTCACTGGACTGAATGTGATTCGTTGCCTGGACGACAGCGGGACAGGCTGAGGAGTCTGGATGTGGATGAGAGATTGGAGAAGGCGGCCGTGTGTGTGTGTGTTTTAGACACTCCCACTGGGCCCCCCCTGGCTGGCGAAGGTTGACTATTGAGTGGACTCACTGGCAAATAGACAACACTTGCCGCATCCCGACTACTTCCCCCTCCACTTCACTTGGAGTCTACTTTAATTGCATTAATAAGAGGATTTGTCCCTTTGTTGTGCAACCTTGATGTAGCCGCCCAACAAAATACACAACGACGACAACAAGGCACACACACACACGCAGCCTCGGACTGTCACTCAAGAGAACTACATACTTTAATGATTAGATGATATTTTTTTTTTTCCTTACACACAAAATTATCATGCTACACACACACGCACACACACACACACACACACACACATGCTGCATCACAATGAGGCGTTTTCACAGCAGACATTAACACTGGTTTCATGAACAACACCACAAGCTTAACTAAATAACAGTGGTGGAAAGAGTACTGGAAGTTAGTTTTTTAACAAGGTTGCGGTTGTTTCTTGTGTCGTGCAAAAAGGACAAGGGGACACAAATGTCTCACATTAATTGTTGTGAATTAAAGGCAAACCATAACAAATTAAAGTGCTGATAAAATAAAATATGTAAACAAAGTCAAAATGGGTCAACGATCACATATGCTTTAACTTCCTCACTCACTCAGGGACCTTAATTAACGCCAATTCACCTGTCCTAATCATTCATTCACCTGTCCTCGTCATTCATTCACCTGTCCACATTATTATTTCACCAGTCCTCATCAGTCATTCACTTGTCCTTGTCATTGACCTGTCCACATCATTCATTCACCTGTCTTCATCATTTATTCACCTGTCCTCATCATTCATTCACCTGCCCTCATCATTCACCTGTCCACATCATTTATTCACCTGTCCTCATCATTCATTCACCCTCCCTCATCATTCACCTGTCCACAACATTTATTCACCTGTCCTCATCATTCATTCACCCTCCCTCATCATTCACCTGTCCACATCATTTATTCACCTGTCCTCATCATTCATTCACCCGCCCTCATCATTCACCTACCCTCATCATTCACCTGTCCACATCATTCATTCACCCGCCCTCATCATTCACCTGTCCACATCATTCATTCACCCGCCCTCTTCATTCACCTGTTCTCATCATTCACCTGTCCATATCACACATTCACCTGTCCACATCATTCATTCACCTGTTCTCATCATTAACCTGTCCACATCATTCATTCACCTGTTCTCATCATTCACCTGTCCACATCATTCACCTGTCCACATCATTCATTCACCTGTCCACATCATTCATTCACCTGTCCATATCATAAATTCACCTGTTCACATCATTCATTCACCTGTCCTCATCATTCAAGCGTTTGCTAAATGACATGTAATGTAATGTAATGTAATGTAATGTAATCATTCAAGTGTCAAGTTTCCGGTGCATGAATTTATTTACTTATTTTTTAAATTCAGGGCAACATTTTTTTTACTCAGTAACAGATAAAGTGAAATTACAAATTTAAGAAATTCATTTAAAAAGTGCAAGTACACAAAAAACCTATTCAGTTGCAGTAACACGAGTAGTAATTCATCACTTTCCACCTCTGCTAAATGGAAGTTATTATAGTGAGATATTTCTGTCTGAGCCCTTTGCAGAAGGTGGGCGTGGCTAACATAGTGACATCACTGATGTGCTGTTGTCACATTTGTCTGTCCAATTAGAATTTTAATCACATTTTGTATCACATTAAAATCCTGTGATACAAGCAGAGCTGCTGTCAATCAAATAAACAATATATGGGATGATATTTTAAAAATACATAGAGGGGCTTAAAGTGAACGCTGTTTAATGAACATGTACAACGTGTCTGTCTCTAGTACGGAATCAAGAGCGGATTACAAATGTGTTATGAGCTGTGAAGAATTCTGTCAAGGCAAGAAAGTGTTAGGGAGGGTTATTTTTTTTTCGTTGTCCCTTATCTGTCACGTCTCATGGCCATAAAATTGAATTGTCTTGTTTCCCTGGATTGTTTTTCTTGCCTTTGTCCATGACTTTCTCCATCTCTCCCCCACCTCCAAACTCACTCACGTATACATCAGTTTCAAAGGCAGTCTGCACACACATGCCAACCTCTCAGAAGGATAACATGTGAAATATTAACCAGCACTGTGAGCGTAATGATGCAGCTCTGGCAGATGCACCCCCTCCTCCCCCCCTCCCTCCACCAGTTGAAGCAGACATATTTCAGTGAGCTGCTTTCACTATATGTAATAGGCTGCTCACAAGGTTGAAAAGGAGGCCTAACCTTCAGTATCAGAATCACTAATTGATGACCATATTCAGTTTTGATGGCTGTAGGTCATCGTGTCTTCTGCTCTATGGGGAGTTAATATGCTCTGGAAGAGTACGTTCCAGAATCCATCTCCATTAAATTAAAGGAGCCTGGTCCCACAGCGTGACCTCTGTTCACTGATGATTTATTGCACGAACAGATTAAATGAACATGAAACACAACGGACGTCCAGCTAATGAAATCATTAGGCCAAAAGGTAAATCAGTTCCTTTCCAACATAATGTAGGTGTCGTTTTAATAAAGTTGTAGAGACGTAAGAGGTGCAGATAAACATTCCTCACATAACTGCTTCGAGTGTCTAGAGGTTCATTTGCCCACTGACAAACTTGGCATGTACTGTGTCTCAGGTGTAAAGAGTATTAGGGCCACATGTAAAACATTTTCTGGAAAGAAAGTCATTCATTTATTTATTTTTAAATCAGATTTCTGAGATTGAAGTGATATTCTGAGAGAAAACTAAAAATATAGGATTTATGAGTTTTTGGATGCTCGAGTGGTCCCAGAGGAAACCATCGCAGAACAAAAGGTGAGTGCAAATAGTGATTTATGTGCTTATTAATTAATAATATTTTAATATTTTTTCTCGAAATTCTTTTTTTATTCTTTTTTTTTCTTTCTTTCACATGTTTTGTTTTACCCTAATACTCTTCCATAGTAATGACACCTTTATCTGGGCAGATGAAATGACACTGAGCTATTGTCTACTTAAAAGAAGAGTGAGTGTTTCGCTTACCTTTTTTTTTCCTTTTTCCTTTTTTAAACTTGTGCACTGGACGAGAGAGGAAGAGCAGAGTGGTGACCTTGGTCAGAGCAGGACACAGTTTTGCAGTTCGACACCAGAGGGATTGAATCATCCAGATATCTAAAGGTTACAGGTGTTTTGGAAACTAGTTCATGAACGTTATTTATTCAGAGAACTGTTGGTCAGGAGGTCTCTTGTCATGTAACCCTACATGTATCATTTTCTCTGCTGGGCAAGTTGGGACGTTATTATTCAGAATGGGAGAGGTTTTTATTCTATATTAATGACCCCTGAGTATAAACCGATTGGAACGCCCCCCCCGCGGTCTGTCTTATCTGATACAACAGGCAATTGCTCCTTTGCCTTTTCCCTTTGTTTATATGGTGAGATTATGTACAATGTTGTGTTACGTTTTTTACTCTGTTACTCATCTTAAAACCAATAAAAATGTGGCAAGGAGATCCGGGCTTGTGACCCGGTTGGAACAGGGACCCGAGTTTGCATGTTTCTCCGGTTTTCTTCCACAGTCCAAAAGCATACAGATTTGGGGATTAGGCAAATGTGTAGGTTAAAGCGGATTAGCGGTAGAAGATGAGTGAGTGAGTGAGTGAGTGATTGAGTGAGTGAGTGAGCGAGTGACCTATGTAAAATGTAAACAAATGTGGTGCATTTTAAGCAATCACTAGGTGGTGCTCTTTACTTAACTGTTTCATCTGATCTTATCGCCTACTACAGCCACATGCAGGTCAAATAATAATCATTAACACTGTATTGTCCCTCAAATCTATAAAGTTAAAGCGCTCTCAGTCATATGTTGTGCAGCTGTTGAGTTGAATCCACATGCAGATTATATATATATGTAAAGACAATGTGTTTGATGAAGTCTTAAATTGGGTTATCCTTTGGCCCGAACAAAAATAATCATGTTAACTAAAACAGCTACACTTCTTTGTGATAGTGATACTAATTCTAGATTTTAGAATGACAATGAGTGAGAGCTATCTTTATAGGCCAGGAATCAATGGGCGTTCCATTCCTCTGTGCACTTGCACAATAAAAAAAAGGGTCATTAAACCAAGGACAACACAACCTGAACAAGGAAGTTGAATATTACATTACGCAATTGCACAGAAAGGGTTAAACAGGACTCACGCAGGAGCAGTTGTGTGACTGTGTCGTTTATGCAACTGATGTGTGAACAAGGCACGCAAGAGAAAGGTTTGTGATGGTAAATAAATACTGTATGAATACGAGGTTATATCTATACACACCCCCACATGAGTATTTTTACATTATATAAACACAAATTGTTGGGATATGGTTCCTGGTTGTTTATCAGAGTGTGTGTGTGTGTGTGTGTGTGGCCTGTCGGGTAAAAAAAAAAACCCTGTTGTTTAAAGGATTATCTATAATCTAAAGGGATTCAATTTAAAGATTCATAGAATGCTTAGATGTATTTCAATCTATGCAATGAAATTATGGAACGAGCTAAAGCTGAAAAACATCATCTGTAATTAATGTATGTTCATTTACGTACGCATGTGTATAATAATTAATCTAGAAAGTTATTTATGTCAACTGTGAATAGTCCTCTACTATAGACAGCAATTTATCATTATATCAGCTTCTGATTTGTATACAATATAGATTAGGGGTCCAAGAGAGAATATAATACAAAGTTCAAGTTCTTACTTCTTCCTACCCTCATTTCAAACATGAAATATGTTCGAAAATAAATAAATAAAGGACCTTGACACAAATTCAGCTGTGAATAATCTGTTGCATGTTTATAGAGAAAGGATTTGTAGTTTCAATCAGGGTGAAAGGCTGGATTACAAGACCTGCAAGAGCCCTCCTTGTAGCTGTGAAAAGCCCCAGATCCTTATCACAGAAATGGGACCTTCTTCAGTTCTGGATGAAAGCACATGAGAGAGAGAGAGAGAGAGAGAGAGAGAGAGAGGTGTGAGAAGAAAAAGAAAGGCAAGAAAAGAAAGAAAGGGTGAGATAGAAGACAGTGGCAAGTTGCCAGTTGTTGCAGGTGTGACAACAGCGTAACTCTACACACTGTGGTCAAGTGAAGTGCAGCCGGATCAGGACCTACACTTCATAGGAAAGCACACCACGCCTAAGATGGCAAACACACAGAACACACACTCACACTCGCACTCGCACTCTCTCTCTGTCATTGTCCATTCATGCAGAAGACGAATAGATCCTTTCATCATCCTCCAGAACATTAAGACACTTTGTGACTTCAGATTCTGTCTGTGACGCAAACGTCTGTCAAATCATTCGTTCCAAATATGTCATCATATACTCATATGTTTAAAAGTACCCTAAAGGGAAACTTGAGTAAAAGTACAAGGATTTTACCAGAAAATGACTTCGGTATAAGTTGATAAGTCACTTTTAATATAATATTACTTCAATAAAAGTCTTAAAGTATATGACGTTTACTGTACTTAAGTATCAAAAGTCCTTTTCTGATATAAAATGTACTTAAGTTTTACTATAAAAGTAAAAGGACATGTCGTGGAGTAAAAGTAAAAGTTGCTAGAAATATAAATAACAAAGTACACTGGGTACAATCATTCAAATTGTATGTAGTTTGTTTACGTATATATATATATATATATATATATATATATATATATATATATATATACATATATATATATATATATATATATAATTCCAAAGAACCAATTTAACGTTGCAATTTACTGAACACAGTATTGTTCCAGATACAATGGCGAAACCACACGTCTCCACTGGGCTTGGCAGAGTCACTCATTAAACAGAACAAAGGTCACTTAGTTCACATTGCTCATACATTTGTTACAGACAAGGAAGCGAGAGTTTAAGCAGCTTTTATATTTTAATTCATTCATATTTTATAGCTTTTCTTCCCCACCACACACACACATGCGTCACTAAAAGTTTCAATTTAGACTAAGTTTAGGAGTCTGTAGAGAAGTACATATCCTAAATATTTGTTCATTTTAATTAAACTTGACATTAAAGTTCAAAATATGAGTTCACACTGTCACTGAAACGAAACCACTAAAACCTGCTAAAGTTTTAATCACCCTTTCATTCCTAGAGGCGAATTGCAGGAAGACACAGATTACGGCTAATAAACAGGCTAACGTGGAGTGCTGCGTCAAGTTAACTGGAGTTAGAGTCTCACCGACAAACGGAAGTATGACAGAATTAAACCTTTCTTTTTATTATTTACTTCTTGTATGGAGATGTTTTATTTCACTTGAAGGGCTTTCATATGCGAAATAAAGGTAAGAATATGATACAGACTTCAAACACGTCATAAAAGTTTCCAGAAAGTCATATTTGCAGTCCTATGACTATAATGTCCATTTTGAAGACAATTTTAAAAGATGAGAAACATTTAGTAAAAGCTGTCTTAAATGTCTCAAAATGTTTCATATTTTGTGCATATAATTATTCATCGAGTATTGGAGAAGCTGAAAGAAAAACATTTATTACATTTTTTATTTAATAATGGTCTAATGGTGGGATTGCTACAAGGAACTACGGTGGCCTTTGCCTACCAAAAAGGATGGTATTCTTCATTCGTGTATAGGAGCCAGGATTGAGTTGATTTAGTTTAGGTTTAGTTTAAATGATGAATGCAGGATTACTTGTTACAGCATAACGTTTGAACAGTTGAAGCCTTAAGCCTTTAAGTGAATGTCCATGAAGAAAAAGAACGTGCCTTTGTGGACCTTTGATGTTAGTGTTAGTGTTAGGGTTATGTGTGGATTGAAATGTAACCTGGATGTACAGCGAGTGAAAATAAGTTTAACCCCTCGTTTGCATGACTCTTTCTCGCCTTCTTTGTCTTTGCCACTTGTTTGCCTGGTTTGCCACTACTGTGTGGTTCTCAAACTTAAATTAAGTACCACTTGAGAATATATTGAGCTCTTGAAGTGACACTAATATCACCAACGTGAAAATACAGTGGTGTCAATAGGTCCAGCTACAGACCTTTCACAGAAGGCAGATTTATTCCCAATAAGATAATTTGCTCTCTCATAGTCCTCCTCTTCATCACATATACTTTACAGTGAGATTAGATTAAGATATTTTGTTAATTGTTTCATTTTCTACACACTCTGGTCAAAATTCCTCAGCTCCACTCTGATCACACACCCTGGCATATACAGTAGAACAGTATTTCTGTTCTGTTTTAATATACAAAATACCGTATTGTGTTTTTATTTTGAAAGGTCGTACCGGAAGCTCGTTGGTTCTCACGGCTGCATTAGCGCATATTTTGGTGGAGGAGGAGGAGGAGGAGGAGGATGTGGGTATGCTGACATCTGCAAGTCAAGAGGTTCGAGTGGAGGACGGTCAGTCTGACGAACGACGGCCCCAACATGCTTTAAAGATAGTCCAAGACATGTAACCCGTGTCTGAAGGTAAATAAATCACCGCATCAATGCTATCTTTCTCTCTTTTAATCCCGCTTTTTATAGTGTTGTGTTCGCTGTCGATACGTTCATTTGCATTTTCGACTCTCCTCCTGCATGTTTAAGTGATAGAGTCTTGCAGGGCGACTCATTTGACAGCGAAAAACGACTTTAATGAAGCAAATAAGTTCCAAACTCATTCAGTAACAGTCGTTTTGTCGTAAAAAAAAAACTTTTTTATTATTCTTATAAGTTATTGTTTACTAATGTATGCGACGTCCAGACTCTGTTGGACACATTTCAAACCCTGACGATGATGTAGTTTGACACATGGGGAGAAACCTGTTGCTCTGTGTGAAGACTCACTCAGTCTCACTTCCTCAGTCTCTTAATCCTCTTTTCCTCTCTAACAAAACCAAACCTGATAATGTGTGTAAGATATAGAGCATCAATATTAGGGATGTCCCCATACCACTTGTGTCCGATACCGATATCTACAACTATCGACCGATACCGATATATTCCGATACAGCCATTTTAGACCATTTATGAACATATGAAGCTGTTGACAAAAACATTTGTGCTGAGTCATTTCTGACAAGACTGTGTAACTGACTCTGCTAAAATGCTATTGTTGGTTTTTATTAACATTTTTACCGTCTGTGTGTAATGAAGCATGCAATATACAGTAAAGATGTTTGGATTGTATCAGATTCTACATTTTTATCTGTCCGATATCCGAACCAGTGATTTTGACCAGTATCGGACTGAGACCGATTCCCATCCCTTATTAATATACAGTCACAGTGATGTCACATCGTCATTCTACTGTATCATGGTGATATATGATATTATCGCACACTGCAGTGAATATAAAACTTTCACAATGTGTTGGTGAATTTCCATTGTTGGGAGCATCATGAGAAACAAAAACCAGCAGTGACCTGAAGATACTGGACACGTATATACAGTCCTAGTGATTTATACTGTAGTGCCTCAACTTCCAATATCTAATGTCAATATTTTACAAACTATCACTCACTTCTTTTTAGGGGTGGGTAAACATCCGTTTGTTGACAAATCATTGTCCTTCCTCGTGTAATACGATAATGGATGTGCAAATATCAATGTTTTAATCAACAAATTACGACACTGCTGTTTTTGCTCACTGGGCGTTAATTCTTGCGTGTCTCCTCATGGTGGCGCTGCTCAAATGAATGGGGGGAAACTTGGGTGGAAGTTACCTGGCTGAAGAAGAGAGAGTTTACAGCGGGATAAGAGTTGCTCCATCCACGGTCAATACATTTATATTTATCCTTATCCTTTATAGACTTCGTTCTCTATGTTGAGATTAAATAGAAAAATACTGCACTTGTGAACTTTTCAGGTCTTCTTCAGTTAGGCAGATATTGCAGTGTATTGTTATACGTTTGTCTTGCAAGATATTGATTATCACAGAATCGCTGTATCGCAATATTATTGGTATTGTGGACAATGTATCGCCATGTACCCTGTGATTCCCACCCCTGTTTCTTTTACCCCTTTTTGGTTTACTTTCAAATAAGTCTCCGAAGCTGACGGGTCTCAAACGCTGAATATTATGTGCAGGCTCGTCCAAAATCTTCCCACTAATTCCAGCCCCTCATCATTTATAATTATATTATATTCCCACTTAAGAATGTTAAATAAAAAATGTAATGTTTTTGTAAGATGTTTTTGGAAATCTACGTCTGTTAGTCACGCCCATTGGAAGTGGGAGGAGATGACACACTTTCCAGACTCAAATGAACTTGACATACAGTCTGGTGTTAACCAGGCCACTCTGTATCTGTAAACTTTCAGAAAATGCCGCCAAATAAGAGCCCATTTCTCAATCATGTCGGACTTTCATGTTCTCAAACTGCTTGATCGGTGAATTATCAGCGTTTTTTTTATCAGCACAGGCCACTTCTGAAAGCTTTAGAGGCGTTTTCCCTCGCCTTCGTCAGTCTTATCAGTCTTGTTGTAAAACCATTAATTTCCTGTGTGCAGTGTGGGAATGTCACTGGCTGACATGAGATTCCAAACACTGTTAAAGTAATAAATCCAGAGATAGTCGCAATGAGCTGATAAACTTAATCAGAGCTGTGTGATCCCATGTGGTTCCAATGTAACAGGCATTTATTTATATTTAAAAGTTGCACAACAGCTTTAAAGCATTTCGCTTTGAAAGTTATCTCAATAATATTTAGATTTTATTGATATTGTGTCAAGTCATTTCAACTTGAATGAAGGGAGAAGAGGTGGGTCTTTAGCAGATTTAATTTCAATGGGTAAATCGTTGCAACCTGTTATTAGACCTCAGGGATTGCGATTGCGATATGATTTGATCAGAGGAATGGTAATCATTATTCTCATTTTCATGCAAAAAAACCACCTTTAAAATGTAAAAATTTCAAAATTTACTGTGTGATATGTGTGCAGATCTGTGAGGAGCAAAGATGTTCTCTTCAGTCTGTAGAAAAAGATGTGCCTAGATCAAGACAATAATTCATCTGAAGGGATATTTTGACAAGGGACCACACGGTTGGTGTAGTGGTCAGCAAGAAGACCCCGGTTCATGACCCAGTCGGAAACAAGGGCCTTTCTTCTCCGGGTTCTCCAGTTTCCTCCCACAGTTCAAAAACATGCAATATGGGGATTAAGTCAATTGGACACTCTAAATTGACCGTAGGGGTGAGAGTGTGAGTGGATGGTTGTTTGGCACAGCACCCCCCGTGACCCTCATGTGGAGGATAAAGCGGTAGAAAATGGATGGATGGATGGATGTTCAGCCCCAAGTGGTCTGAGTTCTTCTCTTGATTCCCTTTTTGCAAAGGTGAAGAGAGAAAAGAGAACCATCGTTTATCAAGGCTCTCTCGTGTCGTTGCACATTTCAAGTCTCTATCTGTCCAGCTTTTATCTGTTGGGCCTAAAACGCCTCCGAGGCTCATTTTACAGCCCTCTCAGTCAGTGTTGTATGCACAGATCGTTTTTAGTAAAGAGCTGTTTGTGCTGTGGAGGGGAGCCAGCGATACCTGTTCTACAAGCCTAACAGCAGGATTGCTTTATTTTCTCAGCTGCAGCATGTGTAACCTCTTCCTCTTGTACTTACTGCATGTTACACATTACAGCTATTTGCTCTTTTCTCTTGACTGGCTGACGAGGAAATGAGCCATGTGTGTGTAGTACACGCTGTTCATTCCAGGCTAACCATGGAGAGTGATGGCGTCCTTCCTTCTCCAGCGTCATAGAAATGAACTGTCCTCACCGGTTCCTTCATCGCTATTAAAGAGGTTGGGAAAGTACATGTAATTCTTATCCTTCATTTTTCTTCAGTACCTTTTTAGTCAGGAAGCATGGCTATCGGATTCAGAGACAGAGAGAGAGGGAAGTGTGATGGACAACCAGTAAATGGGGGTTTTGTCTCCAGGCGTCTCCATTTTGTAACCTCAGGACTCCCTAGTCTTCTGGCCCAGGCCCAGACGAGAGTGAAAGGACTGAGCTGCTCCTGCTGCTGCTGCTGCTGCTGCTGCTGCTACTTTCAAGAACTCAGTGGAAATTGAGTTCCCCCTGACTTTGTATCACAGCACCCTGATGCAGTTTTTGTTTTGTTTTACAGCGCTTTCCCAGCGGCAAAATCAAATTGTTACCAGAATTAAGCCCAAAATAAGGAAACAACCATGACTGGGCTCTGATGTGGATAAGAGGAAGGAGTGTGTGTGTATTTGTTTATCTGGCACTGGCTGGTAGTCCTGTAAACAACACTCTGCACGCTGCTTTAAAATTAATGTAATGTGATTACGTTCAGCTCAGTGTCAATACAGCCAAGTGCTCTTAATTACTGCAACCGTCTTTCATATTCACACACGGTGACTCGATCTGACAGACATGAATATCTTACTTTAATCTGACACCGATTTTCCTTATGTGTTTCTGCAAATCCTATTTTTAAGTCCAGATAAAAGGGATCTGTCTGGTTGTGCAAATGTTCCACCCAGGTCTCTGGGCAGTCTCAGACAATGGAAGTCCTAAAATTAGGAAGCCTTTACAAAAGGCCTGACTTTTAATCTCAACCTGAACAAAAGGCTTGCTGAGGCCCGACTCATTGAGGTTATTTTAAATACGAGTAGGCTTGGATGTAATGGTGCAGTGTGTTTGCTACATAAAGTACTGCAGCACAAAACTGATGAATATGCAAATATGTGTTAGAAAAATGGGGGGGGGGGGGGGGGGGGGTGCATTGCTGTAGCTAAAACATTTATGCTGTGTATAAACATCCAGTTTGAGCTTTTGTTGACAAGAACTGGGTGAGAGGTAAAATGTCTCAACACGAGCATGTCCAGTTACCTACAGCTGTTTCCTGAAGGGTTAGGGTGCCTAACGGTAGACGATGGATGGATGGATACCGGAAAGCAGAGAAATAGATCTTGTGTCCAAATACTTGTCATTATTCACCAGCGCGTCACACATCTGTGACGCCAGCGTCTTAGTACCGTAAAAATGCCAGATATTGAAATTGAAAGTTATCTTGGAAAAAGGAGGCAGAAGCACTCACTCATTGACTCAATTTTTTTGGACAATTCTACAGCTGTAAAATCAATATAAATCCAGGTGTCCTGATTATCATGATGGTCACAAGAGGGTTTCATGCCTGACCTTATATTTAAAATGTCAGTGTTGATTAGCGGTGCTCTGGTCTATTAAGAGTTATGTCCTAAGGCCACTTTTTAATATGATTTAGTTGATTAAAACGCATTAACACCTGATATGTAAAATAAAATATTTTACAACCCTATCGCCTTTCTCTTTTCCCCCCAGAGGCTTGTGTCCTGTCGGGCACCCCGAAGCTCCGCCAGTCACGGTGCCTCCCTGGGGCTGTCCGTCATGAGGGGGCGTTTCTCTCGAAAACTGGGTGTGCTGGCCAAGGCGTGCCTCCTGCTGTGGCTACTGTGGCTGGGCTACCTTCTGCTGGAGCGTGCCTCGTTCCCATCCTCTGTGCAGGAGGAAGATGAGGACCTCAAATTTCTGGAGAGAGATAAGGTCTTGTCAGAGGAGAGAGGGGCTGAGGGGCTGCTGGCGAGGCCTCTGTACATTAAGCCAGTGCTAGAGGGCAATGCTCCGGGGGAGTGGGGTCGGGCTACGCACCTCACCCTCAGTCCTGAGGAAAAGAAACTCGAGGAGGAAAGCATAGAGAACTATGCCCTCAATATCTATGTCAGTGACAAGATTTCCCTTCATCGGCATATCCAGGACCACAGGATGATTGAGTGAGTAGAATTCAATATGGTTCCTATAAATAATGACTTAATAGAAGTCACTAAGTGAATAATTTATATTCACGGAGAATCAGTTGCCTGTTGTTTTCCAGCAAATCACTTCTTTTTTTATTTTTTTTATTGCCTGCTGTTTCCTTTGAGGTTCTAGTCGAAACATAAATGCACCTCTGGCCCTGGCCGCTGCATGGAGCAGATAGCTGTGCTGCAGCTGTGTCAGGGAAAAGTGACTCAATAGAGATTAAGTCGAGCTCTTTACTGGAATCAGTTTTCCTGTGACAGTTAGAAACAAAGATGAAGGCTCATGATGCTGCGCTGCAGGGCTTACCAAAGCTGCTATAAGCAGCTCTGTGCCTGAATGGATTTATTCCATCCAGAGTGGTTCTCCACGGCGCAGCCTGTGATGAAACGCAGAGTAACGTGTCTTTTATTAGTCGTTTTTCATCTTGCCCTGGCATACTAATGAAACCCAGATGCGCTGTCTCTCGTTTTGTGTGTTGTATATGCCCTGGAGCACACCAGTGATTCATAGATTCCTTTTAGCACTGGATTTCTTGAATTTTTATCTTTGTGTAACGTGTATAAATGACTTGTATTGAACATGCTGGGATGAAACTGACTTCAAGCTACAGTTGCAAGAAAAAGTACAGTGAGCCCTTTGGAATTATCTAGATTTCTGCACAAATTGGTCAGAAAATGGGAGCTGAGCTTCATCTTTCTGTTTCTGCAAAACAATAACAGCATCTCCGTACAGATGACTGTTCATAGAACCACATTTAGGGACCGTTGCCCTTTCTTACTATTTTGTTATTATCAGACCATCGCAAAGAAGCTCCTCCTCCTCTCTTTTTAAGTTCGACGTGGACCGTGATGGGTTTTTTTGAAAGATAAAGACAAGATCAGCATCAATATGAATATTGAGAGTGTCTGAAAATCTCTCTAATTTAGGACATAACTATCGGGGAGACTTGCCTCTGCTGTACTACATGTGGGGGATTTATACAGAAGCATCGTTTGTAGATTTAATTGTGATTGCTACTCTGTGCTGCAGATCTCCCGCACAAGCTTGTTGTGTGGGTAATACTGTGGCCAGTTTTTACTTAATAACAAACAAACATTTTGCAGCTGGGATATGAATGGGTGTCATCCAATCTAGGCCGATCAGTCGTTACAGGCCAGTGAAGTGAGATCTGAGGATTACACCCCTCACAGATAACAGTGAATAGATGGTGAATGCTGCACTAGTGTTTCTGTTTGGCTTTTTTGCGTAGCAACAGTGTGAGCAGTGGTGTGACGTCCTCCCATGCTGATTTATTTTAGGTGGTGTTTGTGCACTTTGTTACACTTTTAGTTTCCTCTTTTGTTGCAGAACAATCTTTCGCAAGGCAGCACAGTGAACGCAGTGCTTTTAACTCGTTTCCAAAGACGTAGTTTGGTGATGTCAGAGAGCGGCGTGGGAATTGCTTTGTTGTCTCATTTGGTTGAACTTCCCGTTTGCGCTGTACAGGGAGACCGTTGGTGGCAGAACTTGCTGCAAACGAAGTAGTTGTGATTCGTTAGTGACAAATGCACAATATAAATAAAAAAAAAAAAAGACAACACACTGCCTAACTTGGAAAAAAAAACATATTCATTGGTGGTTTCCCCCGGAAGTTACAACAGAGATGGTAAAGCAGATGGTGTTGATCAAAGGGGACCAAAATGAAACGGTCCATTACTTTGAACAGAACGACAGATTTCTATGGGTATGCAGAGTACTAACTCCACCATATATATACCATCAGTCTTGTCATTTTTAGACATTTTAATGTCATATTTCAAACTCAAAGGAAAGGAAAACAGTTGATTTGATTGGTTTTGACCGTTGCGTTATATATTTGTTCCAATCCAAGCACCATTCCAACTGTGTCATAGTTGTTGGTTTAAGCCTCTGGCTGTAAAATTGGCCTAAAGCCATTCCGCTTGTGTCAGTGGTTACACTTTGTGTTGAACACATGGATGTACAAAGATACAGCTCAAAGAAAGGAACACAAGAAAAGCCTTTGCTGTTGCTTCATACCTCCGTTTGTACTCAGTCTATCAAATTACTACTTTTTCATTTCTTTGGTTTTATTTTGTTACCAGTTTTTTCCCCCGGCCCATCTGTTCTTCCCTTTATGTCTGTTTGCCCGGGTTTCTGTGGTCTGTCCCAGAGCACTGCCGTGGTATGTTGCTCATTGGTATGATACCCTCCCTACACCCCATCCGTATTTTTTGCAGCTCTTTATTATTTTAACGACTGCCATCTGGATCGAGACCAGACACCTCTTCTGGCTTCAGTAGTTGCTTTAGGTTGCTGACCTACGGTATATGCAGGGAATTGTTGCTGAGTCCTTTTAGAGGGCCAATTTGTTCCTTTTTTTTTTAATAAATCTGCACCCTAAATGTGTGACCATGTCTCCCCAACACCACCTACACCCACAAAAACACATTTCAGATGCCGAACCAAGACGTTTGACTACCGGCATTTGCCAACCACCTCTGTGATCATAGCCTTCTACAACGAAGCCTGGTCCACCCTGCTGAGGACTATCCACAGTGTGCTGGAGACCACGCCTGCAATCCTGTTGAAAGAGATCATTCTCATTGATGACTATAGTGACCGAGGTTTGACACTCAACATGAAACAAATGTGTTATTATTTCCTTTTTTTTTTAACCATTGAGGGCCTGATCAGAAGCCCCCTTTTTATTCATTTGCAGCAATTTTGGACCAGCAACCATATGTGCACATGTAATGTACTTTATTTTAGAGCTGCAACTAACGATTATTTTAATAATCGATTAATCTGTCGATTATTTTCTCGATTAATCGTTTAATCGTTCGTCCATAAAATATCAGAAAACCTTAAAAGATGTTGATCTGTGTTCGTCAAACCTGGAAATGACGATGTTCTCAAATGTCTTGTTTTGTCCACAAACCAAAATGATTTACTTTTAATGATTTCTTTGTTATCCAGAACAAAGAAATGAAGAAAATATTCACATTTAAGAGGATTAAACAATCGGAAATCTTGTTTTAATCATGAAAAAGCATCACACCGATTAATCGATTATCAAAATAGTTGTCGATTCCTTTAGTAATCGATAAATAATCAATTAATTGTGTCAGCTCTACTTTATTTCTATAGCCCTTTACAACAGCTCACAGGGGCTTTACAAAATAAAAGCATGTCAGACACACAGCCTCAAAAACACATGGTATAAAAACAAATCTATGAAACATAAACCAAAGCATGGAAATACAAAAGAATAAAACTATCACAAGCAATTTAGGACAATGGACAGATGCTATTTGTGGAGAGATAATTAGATAATTGTCTTATATGAACCAACGGAGGAATGAGTCAGGACACATTCTTTTAAAGATAAACGAAAGTGAAATGTGACTGCAATTTTTAGCCATTAAGGATATAAATGATAAGGTCTTAAATGTTGCTGCACAGTGCGTGTTGTATACATTTGAACTTCAGTGCAAACATTTATTCTTGACCTTAAAAGCGAATGTGATGTGTAAAAAAACAATTTTCACTCACTTGCTTTTTCTAGTCTTCATGTTCTAATGGAACTAGTATTCAGCCCCAGCTTGTCTAGTCAGTGTGCATCGGGAGACATTTCTCCATAACGATGACTTCAGTGAGCCCTGAACTGCCCTGACATCATTTCCTCTCCTCTCACCACCCTGACCAAATGGAATGCCAGAGATGCCACTCCAGAACCAGAATGGTTACTGCAGACAAGACAGGGACGACGGGACTGACAACATACTCTCTCGTGTTTCCGAGCTGGTTGAGTAGGATGTACTGTAGCATCCAGGCCTCAGTTTTCAATCATTTAGCCCCTAAAAGCTCAGTTAACGGTGATAATGGAGTTTAGACAGTTGTGAAATGGACGTCCTTCATCAGCAAAGACACCTCAAATCTTGGCCGGCAGATATTTCCAAAAAAACTTTGATTTACCACTGCATGCTGCCTGTCTGACCCAAATCAGTGTAAATAGAGTATCTTTGACTCTTAAGGTCGCTGCTTTTGCTCTTTGTACTGGCATTAACATCAGAAACTTCTTTTCATATTAATAAGTAAAGCATATTTTAATGTTTTCTGTCCCCTGGCACACTTAATGCTAATAATGGTTGTGTGTGTGTTTGTGTATAGTATATCTGAAATCCCAGCTGGCCGAGTACATCAGCAACCTGCAACGCGTGCGGCTCATCAGGACAAACAAAAGAGAGGGTCTGGTCCGCGCTCGTCTCATCGGCGCCACCTTTGCTACGGGCGATGTACTGACGTTTCTCGATTGCCACTGTGAGTGCGTCCCAGGCTGGATTGAGCCTCTGCTGGAAAGGTGAGTTCAATTTGTGCGTAAAGGAATTTGAAACGAAGCACCCTGCCCAAGTAAAACGAGAGGGCACGCAAACCGGTTGGAGTATGAATGAGAAGGTTTTTGAAACATTTCAGAACGGCATTCTACTGCTCAATAAGCCGGTTGTTCTGCATTTTTACTGGATAAACACTTCGTGCCCGACCCACTCCTGCTCAGTGGCAGTCCTCGCTTGTATGACGCCCTAGGCGGATCACTACCCTGGCAACCTCCCACACACACACACACACACACACAAAACTGTTGTGTTTACATATCAAATGTTTGTAACTATTGTACAAAAAACATTTTTTATTATAGATGCATATCAAGACTATGTACAGTCATGAATTTAAAAAACAAAACAAGAATAAGAATAAATCCAACATAGAATATAAATGTGCTTTATTTATAAGCAATTTGTGTTGTAATTGACTTTTAACCTGAGGACTGAGGTGAACTCACCCCCACCCTCCGTTTGGTTCTTCCCACTTCATGTTGGCAGTGAGGGTGCCGGCGTCCCTGCCTGTAGAGGGCGCCCATTTGCAACACATAACATTATTAATTAATTACATCATTTGTGTTCACAAAGATTAAACAGAGGCAGAATAATAACCTCAGCAACAACATAAATCACCAAACGTTATGCACTGCAGCTTTAGGAAACACCAGTAAGAACACACACATAACACTAAATCATGTGTTGTGTTGTCTCGTCTCCTCCTCCTCTACATTCTGTTTTGGATTTTAAGGATTGGTGAGAATGCCAGCACCATTGTTTGCCCCGTGATCGACACAATTGACTGGAAAACGTTTGAGTTTTATATGCAGACGGATGAGCCAATGATTGGAGGATTCGACTGGAGACTCACCTTTCAGTGGCACTCGGTCCCTGAGGTGGAACGCAAGAGGCGCAAGTCTCGCATTGACCCCATCAGGTGATGGTTGGACACTTTGCAAGATGTACTCGCAGTGAAAAGCACTAAAAAGACTAATTGTTTTCCTTGATTTTACTCTAGATCCCCTACAATGGCAGGTGGATTGTTTGCCGTCAGCCGGGCTTACTTTGAGTTCCTCGGCACGTATGACATGGGCATGGAGGTGTGGGGAGGAGAAAACCTGGAGCTCTCCTTCAGGGTGAGTTCAGGTTTCCTGCGGTGGAAACCGCAAATCACTTAGACATGTATCAGTTTGCAACCTGTGACTAATCTCACCATTATCGCATTTGACTGAGCTTGGGTTTTTCCACTGTGACAAAAAAGTACACAGAAAGATCAGTGAAATGTTGACATCCCATTCGCAAAATGAATGTTTTGTTGATGGTCTTACGCCCCCCGAGAACGCTTGATTCATCCGCTTAACAGCGAACAGTCACTGCTTAACTGACGTGACAGAGACACGCGTCAGTGTCGGATCACAGTGGCATCTGAAACTGCTCCCTCCTATTGGCGGATACCTTGTTGGGACATTGGTGTTGATTTTCACTTGTTTGCGTCAATCAAATTGGCACAGACGTAAGGTCACTGTGAGGGAGGTCATGTAAATTGTGTGTGAACTTTCTCCATTTGTGATTGGATTCTGGTTTAAATGGGCTGAGGGGTTGCACTGTATGTGTGGGGATAGGAATGCAGCTCACTGGGAAAAATAACAAAATGCTTGGTGAATTAAGATGTCGAAACTGTATAGACAACAATTAGTTTGCCCTGTTTTGGTCAAAACACAGTGGCCATTTTGCCATGTTTTAGCAGGAAAACAGGTTTTTCTGATCACATTAATGATGTCTCTGTTCAGTTAATATAAACCAGGTCACGGTGACAGTGAACTGGCATGCGTCCTGAAACTGAGCAAGCTAAATGGAGCTCAAAATTCATTCACTAATTCAAAACGAGTGAGTGTTGTTTATTCGTTTTTGTTGATTCCACAATAAAGGGGGGGGGGGCATGTATACAGTGCTAATCAATATCATGAACAAGTTACAGCACACAGCTGTGTTTCTCACGCAGGAAGGATCTGTCACCACAGATACCATTGTTTGTGTACAAAGGCTGGGATGGACTTTAAGCATTTGCAGTATATAAAGTATCGACTTGCTCATTTGCAGATAAGTCAGTCAGTGGCTGAATGAGAGACAACGTCATAAATGTCAGTACAAACATGTGGCGTATTATTGACAGTGCTGGAGGATAATGATAAATCTTTCAAGAATTGTCAGAACGTGTGTATTTTAACATGTTAACATGAGATATCACAAGGTTGTAATTATCTGATGTGTGCACTCAGGTGTGGCAGTGTGGGGGCAGCCTGGAAATTCACCCGTGCTCTCATGTGGGCCACGTGTTCCCTAAAAAGGCCCCTTATGCACGGCCCAACTTCCTCCAGAACACCGTACGAGCTGCAGAGGTTTGGATGGACTCTTATAAACACCACTTCTACAACAGGAACCCTCCAGCCAAAAAGGTAGGAGTGCTCAGGTCTTTAAACTTTGCTGAACATTTTGCTGGCTGTCAAATTGACCTGTAAATTTAGAGTTGACTTTAAGCTCCTCCTCCTACTTTGGAACACGCTACCCTTAGATATCAGGGAAGCCAGCATAAAACTTTACTCCGCACATTTCTGTTTACATATTTTATTTATTTATTCATTTAATAAAATGTATTTGGACTAGAACATGATTATTGAATGATTCATAAAGTACATGTTTACAGTGTTGGCAAACATTGAACAACTGATATATATTTAAAATGCATTTTAACATCAAGGATTTAGAGATTTTAAGAGGTTCCTCAAAATATATATAAAAAAAATAATTCTTTATTTTAATCTTTCTACTTACAGGTCATATTAGCCTATTCACACATCTCTGTCACTCACACCCGCACAGTTTTCTGGGGGCAGGAAAGGGTTTAGTGTCTTGACCAAGTACATTCTGACATTTTGACCCCCAGGATCAAACCACCAACCCTCTAATAGGTGGACAAAGTGTTGATCCACAGTTTTATTTCCATGACTGTGGGTTTTACTGTTTTATTGTTACATGATCTTAGCCGCGGGCAGTGCAAAAAATGTTCCCGACTTGTGGTTTCTTTGTGTTGGAGCTTCACCTGAGCAAACACCTATGATGATAACTACAGTACAGTTTGTGCACTAGGTGTGATCAGTCTGAACAGGATCCAGGATGTAAATATTACATTTACTGGTATGCTTTATCAGGTTTTCCAGAGGATGTAAGCTGAACTAACAGAATGATGAGGATAATAATAGTAGTGCTGTCAAACAATTAAAAAAATTGAGAGATTAATTAATCACGATCTGTAATTAATTCATCTAATTAATCTCTTTTTTAATCTCACCTAAAAAATTTGTGTGTGAGTGCTCGGGCCCTAATAAAACATCAGGTCCATATAGACCCTTACATTGTATACAAACATTCCAAGCCTAGTATCCTGTCGACTAGTCCCACTTCTGCTTGTACTAACTAGTACTAGTACTACTACTTCTACTAGTTCCAGGCCAAGTATGTTTTCTGACCCCACACATGAAAACGGATTTTATAAAAAAGATTAAAAATTAGATTAACGCGATTATAAAACTGTCATTAATAAATCGTAATTAACGCGATAATTTGACACCCCTAAATAATAGTTTTGCTTGTTTTCCAGGAAACCTATGGGGACATCTCAGAACGGCTGCTACTGAGGGACAGGCTGAAGTGCCAGAGTTTTGACTGGTACCTGAAGAACATTTATCCGGAATTACATGTACCTGAGGACAGGGAGGGCTGGCACGGGGCTGTGAGTGTCTGTTTTTTTCCTTTCTTCCCTCTATGATGAATCCAGACAAGAACACCACGTGTTTAAAATCCTGCGGATGGATCGATGTCTGAACCGAGACAAACAAAGGCTTTAAAACTCATTTGGTCTTAGCTGAAGACAATTTTAGGCCAGACGTCTGGTCGGAGTGCTTCACCCACCACAAGATCTTTAACAAAGAAGTTAAATCCCCGCAAGATTTCCTAAGACTTAACCACCCTCTTGCCTTGCTGCCCCTTGTTACACTTTGACAGCTGTGAGGCATTCATTGTCTGATGTGTATCATACTGACAACATGGATACACAATGGCACATGTTGAAAATAACGTGTTTTATGTAGAGGTTAAAATGTTGACTTTTGGTGAAAATAAGCACACCAGCGGAAAATGTTTTTGTTTTGAGATGATATTTCAAAAGGCTTTCTGTCATTTAATCCAGTAGCTTCAGGGGTGTTGTTCAGTGTATGGTCTCACAGTCTGACCTGCCGCTCCAGCATAAAACCAACCACGTCTTACAGCAATCAATACAGCATTTTAATCATGACTGATATTTATTGCTCTCCTCTTGCCAGGTGCGGAGTTTAGGAATACAGTCAGAGTGTCTGGACTACAATGCGCCAGACCATAATCCTACCGGTGCCCACCTTTCTCTCTTCGGCTGCCATGGCCAGGGAGGCAACCAGGTACATTAAACTTTCTCCCCTCTTGCACGTACGTACTCTGGGAGGTGTATTTTAAAATGTCAGCAATTTCTGCCAACACCTAAAACGATTCATGTCTGAAAAATAATCTGTGCTGTACTTGAATGTAATGAAGGGAGAAGAATCTGACATCCACATAAACCCCAAACTATCGCACGGTGCCATTTAGTTTTTTTAGGTTTCAGATGAACGCCTGTCAGCTCCAGTGATGGACGGTTGAGCAAGCTGCTGATTATTTGTCTCTGAGGGTGTATATTTAATGTTGGGCAATAGACAGAGCTTTCTTTCTGTTAATCTCCACCCTGCTTGATGTCTCTGATTACCCCACCAGTGCACGCCATTGAGTCATAGAATAGCACAGCGTTAGACTGAAAATCGATGTTTGAATGGCTCTCTGCTGAAACAAAACCTGAGGGCCCTTCACAAACTTCTCCCTGCTCCTTTTTCCCTGGCCCACATAAAAAGCACTTTCCTTTTAAAAGATACATGAGCGTCACTGGCAGAATTAATGGCACAGCCTGGGTAAACACGTTTGAAGCCAGAAACCGGAGCCTCGAGAGAGTCTTTTATTAGAGGCAGCCACCAAGGGCCCCAATGCACCTGAAAGATGTTTGAGAAGTAAAGACAAGGATGGGCAAGTATGAAGATTGATTACCGGACCCTCTGTTTAATGGGTAACTAGGGATTGTTGCATGTTTTGATGTTTTGTCCCAGTGGGCCAGGATGTTGAAATGACACCAGTTGGGTTTGTGTTCACGTCTGCTTGACAGGACCTGCCAACGCTCCATCTCTCCCTCAGCAGAGGAAGAGAAAAAACATTCTGTTTTTCATGCCAACCTGCAACATTGTGCTTGTTGAAATCCCTCCTGAACAAATAGAGATGAAGGTAGAGAGAGAGATGCACTGAAAGTAGACGGGGAGGGAAAACAGAATGCTAATCTTATAATCACCAGTGCTTTTCCAGTTGGGTTGCGTTTGAAAAACATGTACAATACAATACTATGTGCTGAAGTGCTCCATAGACAGACCTCCATCAGATTGAAGCACTGTCCTCAGTGATGGGGACATCAAGTCACCTAGTATCCTCTGGGATTCCACAGGTCCGAGGGTTGCTAACATTTACACACCAGTATACTTTCTGTCAACCAAGTTCTAACCAGAGATAACTCATTAGCACGTGACATGATAGCAAGCAAATACTGGATGGTAAAAAGACAGTTTAAGCCACTGCAGAGCTTTTGTGTCAATGCAGAGGACAAAACAGTTCAACGCTTTCATAGTGTTTGGGTTGGGTTGCTTTCTTAAACACACTTACAGTAGAATACAATACAATACAGAGATGTGTACAGAGCAAATAGCCACACAATCGGGTCTCTCTTCTCCTGCAGTACTTTGAACACACATCTCAGAAGGAGATCCGTTTCAACTCGGTGACAGAGCTGTGTGCCGAAGCGCTCGATGGACAGACCTCCATCGTGATGAAGCACTGTCCTCACGACGGGGACATCAAGTCTCCAAGTATCCTCTGGGAATTCAGAGCGGTAAGGGATACTAACATTTACACACTGTCTCTCAACCAAGTGCACACCCAAGACAAAAGCCAAACAATTTGTGTGCATATGCAACTGACAGAAGAAAAAAATACATATGTACACAGATCCATCCCAAAACAGAGCTCATTTCACAAGTTAAAGGGACTATATGCAAGAGATGCAACTAGTTTGAACCAATTCTGCACAAACCAGAAGGTGGACCTATAAGGATCTAGCCACACTTACCCCTTTTTTTTTCATAACATAAACAAAAACAGAAATTTCAATCAGTAAACACAGTTTTAAGTTGTGAATAAAATGGCTCTATCACTGTAGTCAATCAGTGCCTTTACATGCATAGTTTAGTTCAATCAATGTAAGGCCGTAGTCCGACTAAGACAGGCAATCGGACAACTTTCCAAGCCCGGACTCCAGTCCGACTAAGTGTATACATGCAGGAGTAATCAGACTATGAATCGTATTATCCAGGTATATTAGCCTGACTAAAACATGCTTGATTTTAGTCGGACTAACATGATTCCATGACATTAAGAAAAGCTAATTATTGTCTTAGTCTGACTTAAATCAGACTTTTAACATGCATGTAAACGCACTGAGTGTTTCAATTAGATGCATGCACAGAACACCAAGTCCGACTCCAGTCCGACTAACCGTATACATGCAGGAGTAATGAGACTATGAATCGCATAATACAGATATGTTAGTCCGACTAAGACTAGCTTGAATTTACAGTAGTTGGACTAATGTGTTTACATGACATTAAGAGAACCAAATTATTGACTTTTAACATGCATGTAGAGTGTTTCGATTCAACATGTTTTCTTAATCTCTGATGACACATCAAATAATTTTATGACCTAATACTGTAATGTATTGACCCCCAAACCCAACTTAGTATAGCATTCAAGGATTACTAAACTGCACACATTTCTAACCCTACACCTAATCTACATGTCCCCCCTCAAACCCTGTCAGGATGGGACCATCTATCACCCTCAGTCAGGCATGTGTGTGACTGCCTACCGCAAAGCCGACGGACGCACGGACGCGCAGATGAAGCAGTGCGCCGCGGGAGACAAAAACCAGCAGTGGAAGTTTGAGAAGTAGAAGGAGAAAGAGTGACCCTCACAGGAAGTGACCTTCTTTAACCGTAGTGCAATTACTACAGTGGATGTCTCTGTCCACTTCTCCCAGTCCTCCAGCTCTCCAAGTCTGCACTCTATCGAATGGGAAAAGCAAGCAAATGCTGGATAGTAAAAAAGACACTTTAAGCCACTGCAGAGCTTTTGTGCCCATGTGAAGTGCAGACTGTGGTGGAGTGGAGGAGGATTCCCAGGTGAGATTTACTGGGTCTTTTTTGAGACTTAAACGTTTGTGTTGCCTTCGTCCAAGTGCCTTTGCAACCAAAATGGAATGCAGTGTCACGTCTTTTTGCAACGACGCGACGGCAGTAAAACCTGTTCGACTGTCCAGCTCTCCGAAGAAGTGCCTTTCAGATTAGTTCGAGACATAAATGTGTTCGCCGTCCAGCCTAAATGTGCAATTAATATTGATTTTTAATGTTTAATACTAAATGTTTGTTTCTTACATCTAAAAAAAATAAAAAACCAGTGGAAAGATAGGCTGCTCAAAGACATAATGCCAGGAATGTAACATGCTCCGTCATGTGAGAGGAAACCTGGTAGACCGACGGAGAGATTTGTGGTCACACTAGACTGACACTCAATTCTATGCTTTGCATGTGGAGCCAGTTTCATGGTAGAATGCTGGCTGAACAAGACTTGAAGCAGTCCCCCGAGGTTTAGAGTGATGACAGGAGTCTTGTAATCCATTCTTCCCTGTGGTGTAAAAATGAAGGAGACACTCCAAACTCGTCTGTCAGTGTGTGCCTTTGACAGGTTTGTCGTACTCAGAATGTGTTTGTGCCAAAATGAAACGTGCCAGTGGACGTCAAATGTATTTAGAGCCTGAGAAATGCTTAAAACATCTAAAACACTGATTAAATGCACTTGATTTTATGTCACACAAAGGCCTTAGTCTTAGCCTGTTTAACTTAATCTTGGCTGTGTGAAAACCTTATACTTGAAATGGCATCGAAACACTCCTCTGTTTTCTTTTCTTTTAATTTATAATGAAGATTTTGTCAGCATTTGTACTGTGGGGTGTGAGGACAAAGAGATGCGGTGTAGATGTTGTTGACATTGTAGATGAATAGTGAGTGAGTGTGCTCCGAGTTCACGGATGAAGAGTTACTCAGACATGTCAGTGGATACAGAGTGAAAACATGAGAGGTGGTTCTTGTGTTTGTTTTACCTTTTTTATAAATAATGTTTGGAAAAAGGGACCAGAGGGGGGGCCGTGCTACTCTAAAGCACCGCGAAAACTACTGATAATGCAAAAATGATGATTACTTGACATGAAGAACAGGGTGATTGACATGGGATGGATGATTTAAATGAGGTTAAAGCTGTAAGGATGGTGAAAAGAAATAAAAAAAAAATCTTAACCACAAATGTCCATTTGTCGTATTCTTGCACTCATTTCTTCACACACAGCATCACTTACAATATTCAAAATAGACATTATTTACTTTTACTGTGCTATGGTTCTAGCCACAAGCTTCATTTCTCACTCCCTGTTCCACTCAAGTGACACTATTTTCAGTTATTTGGCGCCACCTTCTGCTAGGTAAGCGTATAACTGAAGAGTAAGGTGAGAGAAAGGTATAGGTGATTTCAAAGAATGAGTCAAATTTATGCTGTAATGTTATTTAATGTGATTACTTAAATTGCATTGCATGATTTAATTTTATATTCATAAAACAATAAAATATTTATTATTATTATTTTAACTTGTGTGTGTGACTTAAGTGTAAACAGATTTCCCTTACACACATTAAAACCATTTTCAAATGAGTTCACCCACGATTAAAACTATCACCTCAGTCACAGGAGGACTCTTGTGTCTTTCAGTAAAGCAGGGTTTTGATCCTATACATTGAAGCACGAGGGCTGTAAATTACATACATAACAGAAGTGAACTGATTTAGTGTGCAAGCATGGCGTTGGTGGTATAGTGGTGAGCATAGCTGCCTTCCAAGCAGTTGACCTGGGTTCGATTCCCAGCCAACGCATTCTTTTGGGATGCCCAAAAGGAAAGGTGTTTGGTCCCTGAGCAAAGCACCCTGGGCACAGATAAAAACTGCTCGTGCAGCCGGCTTGTTTGAGCTCAGTAATGGTGAAATGCAGAGGTCCAATTTACTGCTCGCTGTACACAAAAATGACTGTAACTCTGAATTAGTGCAGTTTACATGCGGCTGCATTTGTTCTGGTGTCAACAAGTTCAAAGGAAGACCGTAACATTGAGTGCCATGTGCTTGTTTTGCCATGGAAGTATTATTTCTATGAAACACCCATCCTAAATGTTTGGAAAAATGCAAAAAAATGTGTAAATGTACAAAGAAGTAAACTGATTCACACTCAAGGCGTTGGTGGTATAGTGGTGAGCATAGCTGCCTTCCAAGCAGTTGACCTGGGTTCGATTCCCAGCCAATGCATTCCTTTGGCAAAGTTATTGGGCTTGTAACGTGTCGAACAACAAAATAACAAATTGAGAGTATGACTGAAAACACCAAGAAGTGCATACAAAATCCACCACTGAAATGCTTCTTTCTGCTGCCGTATCCACACAAACTCTCCCCGAGTTAAGTCTGAGAGATAGATAGACAGATAGACAGACAGACAGACAGCCGGGATCAATCCCTTACACGCCGGGCCACGGAAAGTTCATTTTTTTAAAAGGCTGCATTGAAGTGACTACAGAAAAGATAATTACAGCCCTGAACTGTATTGTGTTTTATCTCCCCATCAACACATTTGCACCAAATATCTGTTGCATGGAAACTGTTATCCATGAGCCGGTCCTAAATGAAAACGCCCTCATGCATTAACGTTAACATTGTTTCTCTGACAGACACAACATGCCCAGTCAGCCGTGGTATATTACAACACACCCGCTGACTTGTTGTCTTCCCGTGTCTCTTTGTAGTTTTCACAATATGTCGACTCGATCAAACAGCACGACACTCAAATTACCTTCTTGCCTTGAATGGCCGCCTTAATTATTTAGCATTTTAATTTGCTTAAACATACATTTTGCGTCCAATTTCATCTTAGGTGTCAAGAGTTTTGATATCAGTTTCATGTGAGTGACAACGGGCCTCATGTGAAGTAAGATCACCGAGGTAAATGATCTAATATTGGGTCCTGGGTTTGTTTTTGTTATTTTTCCCTGAAAAATAATCCCTAATTTCTGTAAACCATTCCTATTATTTTCTGAATAATTTATCAGAAATATCTATCAGAGTTGTTCTAATTTATCTTATTTATTCATCTTATTATATCTTATGGCTATTATTTTATTATAAATTGTAGTATGTATTAAGGATGCTGTTAAGGTTATTTGTGGTATCTGCTTTAAGATTAACCTGCTGCTTTATTGACATTGAACCTCATCTTCTCAAAGTAAAAAAAAATAGTACATTATATATCTGGTTTAAAATAAAGGCATAAAATCATTGTAAGGTGTTTTAATACCACAGTGTTAGTTTTATTCATATACAATAATATGCCTTTTTTCCCACAGACCATGGAAAAAGATTTGTGAACTAACTAACTAACTAACTAACCCTTTGGAGTAACAACATTATAGATATAGTACTTAGTTATTGTTAGCCTTAATGTCTTTCAGCCAATAAAGCATCTGTTGAGTGATCAGAGTGTTGGTGCTGACCCAGAGGATGGAGTGGTGGTTTAAGGGATCTGTTGCCCCCTGTCAGACATTAACCCTGCTGTCCTTCAGGGATTAATAAATCCCATGACATCGACCTTGGATAATCTGCAGCTTTATATTCAGGCACTTGATCTTGTGCAAAGACTATGTTCCTGTAGTTGCAATCCAGAAATACATTTTGATTTAATTTTTTGGTATGATGTATGTGTCAATATGTTCAAAAGAAGAGAGTGACAAGTGTTTGGTTGCCCTGGAAGTAATGTTTTTTATGAAACACACATCTTAAACGTTTGGAAATGACATGAATGTGTACACAAAGTAAGCTGTTTTTTTTTTAAAGTCTATAAAATCGTGCACATGCAAGGCGTTGGTGGTATAGTGGTGAGCATAGCTGCCTTCCAAGCAGTTGACCTGGGTTCGATTCCCAGCCAATGCATTCTTTTGGGAAGCCCAAGAGGAAAGGTTTTGGGCTTGTAATCCCCAAGCAAGGCACCTAATCCTGGCCACAGATAAAAGCTACCTGTTGCTCCTGCACCCAGCTTGTTTGTGCTCAGTAATGGTGAAATGCAGTGGTTGAATAATGACAAACTCTAAGTGCTGCAGTTCATTTTGATTTATTTTTTAGTTTTCATACAGTGTCAATAAGTTCAAAGGAAGAGAGTAACAACGAAGTGCCATGTGTTCCAAGTGTTTGGTTACCATGAAAGCAATATTTTTATGAAACACATACACATACACAAAATACATGAACGTGTAAATGTACACAGAAGTGAACTGATTTAGTGTGAAAGCAAGACGTTGGTAAGCCCAAAGGGAAAGGTGTTGGGTATGTAACTGGGAGGAGTCCCTGAGCAAGGCACCCAAGCCTGTCAATATTCTTACAACTTTTCCTTTTATCCCTTACTACATTTCCTCAAACTATCTTTGTTATTACCAAATAAAATCAGAAGAGTATAGTCTGTATTTATATAGAGATTTTCTAGTCTTGATGAGCTGCTTTACACTACAGTTTTGCCGTTCACCCATTCACACGCTTAAACATGGGGTTAAGTGTCTTGCCTTTAAAATGTGTTTTACTTCTAAAATGTAAGTACATTTTATATCAGAAAATTGCTTTTGATACTTAAGTACAGCAAACGTCATAAACTTTAATTAATATCGTAAAAAGTGACTTCAACTTACTCGTACTTTTACTCAAGTATCCCTTTTGAGACCACATAGGCAGTTGCCTAGGGCGCCATCTACTGGCGGGGGTTCCACACGACTACAAAGAAAAAAGACAAAACTGCTCTTTTGACGTGTAACGTCACTTCACAGGACGTAGTGACGTACGTCACACTACAGCAGACGTGCTCATGATGCTCATTTGCTCCCACTAAAAAGCCCCGAACACATGACACGTTTGTGCCCCAGCTGCAAACAACAGAATTCAGGGGGAAAAAAGAAAAACCGAAAAAGATTTGCTTTATTTTATTCTGTTTGACCCGCACATATTTTTTACTTTGTTTACTTTATGCACCGGAAACAGAACTGTCCTCCCTCAGTCCAGCTTGACCGTGGACTAAAAAACTTCACCGACTTCTATGTGTCAGGAGGCTGCGCGTGACAGGAAATATTATTACTTTAAAACACACAAACTAAATTTGAAGTCTGTTTCGAGGCCTGTTTGTGTGTTTTGTGTGCACAGTCTGTATCTTTTGATTTGACCTAGATGTGTTTTGAGTCGAGGGAGGCCACAGGTTTAAACGTAGCAAGCTCATCCGAGGAGATCATTTATAATCCGAGTTTGCTAATCCGTTCACACTTCTCCACGACGTCGCTGAAGAAGAAGAAGAGGACCAGAAGTAGGAGGAGGAGGAGGAGGAGAAGGAGGAGTGTGCTCCAGTGTTGCTGCTCCAAAGTCCATCGAAATAACAACATTTTGAAGAACATTTCTCCAACTGACCTGAAACTCACCTCAGACCAAAGCCTCGTTGGAAGTGGAGTAAAGTGAAACTACGCTTGATAACTTTCGAGTCGTCGCCGGCTTCACGAGGACGTGACAAGGCTGTTAAACTGGAAAGGGGACACAAGCAACGGAGGAAGTGAAGCAGTTATTCGGGGCATGAAACCTCGACCCAGCTTTACTCCTTTACACGATGGCAGCATGCGGAAGGAGGACTCGACCGAGGTTTCTTTTCTTCCTCTTTGGTGCCACTTTGCTGGGATATCTGATCTTTTTTAGACACAACTCCGAGGACTTGAACGCGGCTAGTCGACAGGGGTCCCCTGAGAGGAAGAGGGAGAGGGAGGTGGACAAGGAGGAGGTGGCGGCGGCGGCGGCGGAGGGGAATGAACTGCTAAAGAAGCCCGTCTACGAGAAGCCCCCCCTGGATTTAAATGGCCTGGGTGAGATGGGGAGAGCGGTCAAACTGCACCTGACGGGCGAGGAGAAAAAGAAAGAGGAGGAAAGCATCGAAAAGCACAAGGTTAACGTGTATGTCAGTGACAAAATCTCGCTTCACCGCAGGGTGCCTATCATCTGGAACCCACTGTAAGTAACTGGTGGAGTAGGGACGTTGGTAGAAGTTTTGTGGCCCAAAACACACACACACACACACTAAACTGTATTTATTTGTAGACTTATAGCTGTGCTGTAGTCTAGGTAGATAAGTATAGCTAGGGCACAAAGGTAACGTTAACTTTCTAACTACTAATGCTGCTAAAGAAACTGGAGTACTATCATTTGGCAGGCAGTGCATCATTTTGTTAAGTCATCAAAGTGAAATAGTTTGAGTTCCGTGTAACTTCTCGTCTGATTTATGGCTGGAGTTCAAACTGCTAATCACACTGACAGATGCTGACACAGATTCAACATGATGAATCGGCTTAACAACCATTAGCAGGGCTCCTGTTGAGGCCAAAAATGTATATGCAACAAGTGCTATGGGTGGCTATCGAAAGGCAGTCAGTCGATGACCACCAGGGCCAAGTGTCTAGAGCTGAAACAATTAATCGATTATTAATCGATTACTAAATTAATCGACAACTATTTTGATAATCGATTCATCGGTTTGAATATTTTCTTCATTTATTTGCTCTGGTTCACGAAGAAATCATTCAAAGTTAATCATTTTTCATTTGTGGACAAAACAAGACATTTGAGAACATCATCATTTCCAGTTTTGACGATCACCAATCAGCATTTTGATAGATTAATCGATTATGAAAATAGTTGCAGCTCGACAAGTGTCCTAGGCTTAATAAACTGAGTAACCGAGTGTCTGCCCTTTCCTTCCTCTCCAGCTTTTCTTGCCACACTCTTCTTTTCTTAAATGATGACATAGGCCCATATGCAGTGCCTCGGAGTCATCCTAGCACCCCCCCCCCACCCCCCCCCTCCCCCCCCCCCCCCACGCCGACTCCACCCACACTGCCTTACAACACCCCTGGGTGGAGTGTGTCAACTCTCACACCACAAGTAAATCATCACCCTGAAGTTAAGCTGAGAAGGAATTAACTGTGTGGTCTTATTATCATATTTTTATAACCATTTTTTATGGCAGCACTGAGATTAAAAATCTCTTCTCCACAAGGGTCTTGTCCAAGTCAGGCAGCAGCACAATTAACAGGCTTATAGACACAATAACAAATCACAGTAAAGGTTAGAGCATCTCATTTACCTAATTGAAAAATGCCCCAAAATGTATTTTATTTGTAATTATCATCTACAGTTGCAATGACCTGAAGTATGACTACCGCTCTTTACCAACGACCTCCGTTGTCATCGCCTTCTACAACGAGGCGTGGTCCACCCTGCTGAGGACTGTGCACAGTGTGCTAGAGACGTCGCCTGACATCCTGCTGAAAGAGGTGGTCCTGGTGGACGACTACAGTGATCGAGGTACAGACACGGGGGGAGACACATGAGGGAATCCAGCTACAGGAGATCATTTGCATGTTGTAGAATTACAGGGGAATCATCCACAGACTTCACGAGAATGTTTTGTGTCCTCTGTATGTATGCACAGAAATATCCAAACACCATTGTGATAAGGAGTGTCTCCAAAGTATTTTGGTGACGCAAGTGAAGCAACGCCTGCCACGCCCACTGCTATTATTTTGCCGACACATTTAGGGTGTGCTTGTTGGCGTGTTGGTTTTCCTCATGGTTTTGTGAAACATATTTGCTCAGAGCCTATATGCACACAGAAAATAATTATCAATTCCCTCCACGGAGTGGGAGTGAAGTATTGTTTTGGTGGCACTGTCTATCCATCTGACTGACTGTCTGTCTATGCTTCCGCACTTGCACTTGCCAGTATGACCAACAGAGGCTGCCAGAGGCTTGTTGCGTGATTGGGGTGAAGTCTGCCATCTCGGATTGCCTTGTTAATTATTTTTCCTACTTGTGTCATTTCCTGAAGAGCACCTAAAGGAGCCATTGGAAAGGTACATCTCAGGTTTGAGGAAGGTGCGCTTGATTCGCGCCACCAAGCGGGAGGGGTTGGTGCGGGCCCGGTTGCTAGGGGCGTCCATTACCACGGGTGACGTGCTGACTTTCCTGGATTGCCACTGCGAGTGTCATGAGGGTTGGTTAGAGCCGCTGCTCCACAGGTAAGAAAATCCTCAGCAGGAAAGGGAAGAACTGTGTCAAATTGTCTGTCATCGAATAAATCTGTACAAGTCAGGTGCAGGAGAGCGGTTGTGCAAGTGACGGAAGACTTGATATACCCTGTACTCGGATAGACACAGACATTTGAGATTTACAAACTGCTTCCACCTTGTCGACAGCTTTTCTCTCCTTCCTTCACCAGGATCAAAGAGGAGCCTTCAGCTGTGGTGTGTCCAGTCATCGATGTGATCGAATGGAACACCCTCCAGTATTTAGGCAACGCGGGTGAACCTCAGATCGGGGGGTTTGATTGGCGGCTGGTCTTCACCTGGCATGTTGTCCCGGAGTATGAGCAGAAACGCCGTCACTCACCCACTGATGTCATCAGGTGTGTAACGTGACTATTTAACTGCATATCAGGTCTCTCTTGAAAATGAGATTCAACATACAGACAGACTTTATTTATCCCACTCAAGTTTCTAGCAGGACATGGGAATAGAAAACACAGTAGATGACAAAAGAGATATAAAATGTATAGAAATTGTATGTCTGATAAAGCAGTAGAAGATGGATGGATGTCTTACTTACCGCTACTAAACCACACACAGATAAATACACCTGTCTTATCCAAATGTGTTATTTTATGAACGTGAGTGCTAATTACTGTGTGAACATGTTTTTCTCCTCAGGTCTCCTACGATGGCAGGTGGTTTATTTGCTGTAAGCAAGAACTACTTCCATTACCTGGGAACATATGACACCGGGATGGAGGTGTGGGGAGGAGAAAACCTGGAGTTTTCCTTCAGAGTAAGAAATGATGTTCATTTAGTGTCTGTAAATGTTCACATGCTACATGTGCCAACCCTCCAGCTGTGTGACAAAAATACACAAAGCACATACTGCCTCCACATGGACATGAAAGATGCATGGTTTTAACATGAAGCTACAAAGCACGGCGTGGAAAAGGCAGTCGTATCTGGTTTATATTTAATAAATGAGGCTTCCTCATTCGCTGTCAAAAGCTGAACCGGTGAAATAGGCCAAGGAGTCACTTTTGTTGCTGTGAAAAAGTTGAATATAAATTTTCAAAGGCTAGAGTCTGATTTATGTCTAGTTTTGTCCATTGTATTTGAATCAACAATTACCATCATGGCAAATTTATACGTGACCAGCCTTGGCAAATGTACTGTATTTCTCAATTCTGCTTATTGTGACGCCTTAGCATTTCGTAGGTGGTTGCAAAATCAGATTAGAGGTGCAATATGTGGCCGCCAAGGAGTTGCTACTTTCTCATACATAGGCACTCTCAGTTCACATGGAGTGACTTCTTGTGGTAACCTTCTTCTACCTATATAATCTAACATGTGTAGGGACATTGTTGTTTTTTAGGGCGCCTTGGTCTTCATAAATTGAAATGTAATCAGTTGAAAATATTTACACTAGCCCCACCCTACAAACAGACCAACCGTTTTATTGCCACACCAGTCGACTACAAAGGGCCTGCATTGTGTTGCCTGATGAAATGGATGAGTCATAACCAAATCCTCTTGGTGATGTTAGATTTGGCAGTGTGGGGGCACCCTGGAGGTCCACCCATGCTCCCACGTGGGCCATATTTTCCCCAACAAGGCCCCGTATTCGCGGAACAAAGCCCTGGCAAACAGCGTGAGAGCTGCTGAGGTCTGGATGGATGAATACAAAGAGATCTACTACCATAGAAACCCCCACGCACGACTGGTGAGTCTGCAGATTCTGCAATCTTCTTTACCAAGTGAATGTTTGAATGACTTGAATGCGTTTTTGTATTTATGGAACATCGTGAAGCAGTATATTTTCGGTAACTGGCATCATCACATCAGCGATCGGACTGATTGACGGCTTGATTTCACCGGTGACACACATTTGCATTCATGGAGTGAACACAAACTACACAAGCACACGCGGCACTCCCGCTGTGGCGTGAAAGCTCCCCTGATTAGGTGACACTTGGGATACATGAGCGGCAGACACCCGAGGTGGCAGCGCTGTCGGGGCGTTACGGCGTGTGATTACCACCTTTCCATGTCACCTACCTGTCCTGTCCTTGACAAGGTGAGAGTAGTGCCATCCCATAGTTGCCCTGGCTTTGTATGCGTGCGTGCCTGCATGCGAGTCAGTGTGTCACATTGTAGTTAAGAGGAGAGGCTCTCTAAACACAGATCAGGTAGCCTTCCTCTATGTTAAATCTTTTAACTCCAACACAAACTCAGGACACAGAAGCCTCCACAGAGGTGGTGATTAATCTTTAGTCTTTTATAATCTTTGTTTTCATATACCTAACTCTTGTCTAACCTGCTTTGTTGAAAGAAGTTAACAGATGACCTATCAGTTTGTTTTCATTATATTCATAATGTGTGGTTGGTCAGCATGTACTAACACAATAATCTAGTTCTTTTAATCTGGAAATAGGTGTTTATGTGGTTTTACCACTGCCTGGTACTTTACTAATTGACAATTCTGCCCTTCTATGTACTAGTGATGTTCGATATCACCGATTTCCTTTCCGATCCGTAAAATTCAGGCTGGTATCGGCGATACCGATCCGTTTATTTCTTTTAAACTTGGAAGTAGCCTATATTGAGGTAGCGGCCTATATTGAGGTATCTTTATTTCAGTATTGATCCGCACATCACTACATATGTATGCTATATCACATTGGCGTCTAGTTGCTTCCTCAGATTTGTTTTTCAGTGACCGTTACTGGTCAATATACTGGATTCTGGTTTTCTGGTAGGTCCCCTGATTGGCCTGATGTACTGAACAGGCCCACACAAGTCCCCATTGTCTTTCTATGGACCACAGCATTCATGCCCATTAACAACAGACTGTCTCCTATGGGAAATACTCTGGACAAAATAAGCCCCAATTAGAGGTACTGTCATCCACCCTCGACCTGAATCAAAGTGGATCCACTCTCTAGCTCTTTATTTGTTTTGTTGGCGTCTAAAGTGCCCGTGCAAAGATGTTTTTGCAGTGTACTCACCTTGATCCACAAGTCTTTGAATAGGATTTAGAACTGGTTTACTGTTTTTTTTTGAAGGATGGTCAATTGCAATATAATGTCAACAGCACTGTAGGTGGTGCTATTGTATACCATTTCAGCACTGAGCAGCGCCAAAAGCTCATCATCTGACACTGCAGCATAATGTGTACACATAGCTTTTTTATGTATATATATATATATATATATGTGTATGTATGTATGTATGTATATATATATGTATGTATATGTATATATATATATATATATATGTATGTATATATATATATGTATGTGTATATATATATGTATATATATATATATATATATATATATATATATATATATATATATATATATATATATGTATGTATGTATGTATATATATATATATGTATGTATATATGTATGTATATATATGACACTCATTCACTCATTAGTTCCATACATATTACAAACTATCATTTGTGCTTTTTTTGTTTTCTAGGAGGCCTTTGGAGATGTGTCAGAGCGGAGAAAGCTTAGAGAGAAACTAGGCTGTAAAAACTTCAGGTGGTTTCTGGATAATATATACCCTGAAATTAACATTCCATCAGATCGGCCAGGCATGTTCGGAATGGTGAGAATGCATCACTTTTTTTGTCAGATTTAAGTTAAAATATGAATTTATGCTGACTTTGATTTCCTTTCTACCCCACAGTTGTTTGAAAGACTGTGAGCTCTCTCTCTCTCTCTCTCTCTCTCTCTCTCTCTCTCTCTCTCTCTCTCCCTGTCTCTCTCTGTCTCTCTCTGTGTAAAAAAACACTCTCTTTTGATATGACTTTGCTTTTTGCTTTGCTCCTTTATATAGCTTAAAAACCGGGGTAAGGTCAACTACTGCTTTGACTACAATCCTGGAGATGAACACATTGTGGTGGGCCAAAAGATCATCCTCTACCCGTGTCATGGCATGGGTCAGAACCAGGTACTGGACTTTGGTCTTTGACATGTAATAGCTGGTGTTTTAAACCGATCACAAAACAGTATACACAACCAGAATAGTGTGCACTTGTATGATGTCCATAGTACATGATAATTAATCATTTCTCAAAGCATCATCTTACTTGAACTTTACCTCAAGAATTTAATTAATTAATTAACCAAGTTAAGGAACTTATCTTTGTAGACGAGGCCCACATCCCAGGTGGGAAAAAATACTGCATGTTGGCTTTGTTGAGAGCCAACATGCAGGATTTTTTTTTTATACATACATACATACATACATATATATGTATATATATACATACACACATATATATATATGTATATGTATATGTGTATATATATATATATATATATATATGTATGTATGTATGTATGTATGTATATATATATATATATATATATATATATATATATATGTATATATATATATGTGTGTATGTATGTATAAAAAAGGTGTTTTCTAACATCTTTATCCTTGTGATTAAGGAAACACTGTGAAAGTTACCACTGTTATTCCTGCAGCCGTCTGTGTGTGGCCTCTTGCTGCTTGTCTTATTCCCTCTCAATAACACATACACAAAAGACAAACACTTTTATTTATTATTATGAAAAGATGTGGTTTGGATTTGATAGATAAAAGACAAAGGAAAAGTGGTGGATATTGTCTAGATTGTGTCAAACCATTCTAGGAGGAGGAGGAGCACTTACTCACAAATAATACTTCAATAAAAAGGAACATTACATTTTACACGTTACACTAAAAGTCACACAGATGTACACTGAAGCTCAGCCACCGTTGTCTCCTCCCACAGTTCTTTGAATACTCGACCGACGGCGAGATCCGATATAGCACAAGGGAGCCTGGTGGATGTGTTGTGGGGGACAACATCAGCACCTACCTGACTGTCCAGCTGTGCAAGAAACGAGACCAACCCGTACCCGTTGATCAGAAATTTGTCCTCCGAGAGGTAATGCGTCTATTTTCAGTTTAATTTTCTGTGTCCACACTTAAAAACCCTAACAAAAGACTTTCTGATGCCATCGGGAGGCAGGGGAATTGTTTGACCCAATCTAGACCAGGGTGAAATAGTATATACATTATTTCTGAGTGTCTCACTATTAAATAGGCTTGTTGCATAACATATTATTTATTAATTGGAAGACACTGTAGACACAGGGGAATTATATAATGTAAAATATATACTTTAGGCATGTCGAAAGTCTGGCACGTGGGCTAATCACGGCCCTCGGTGAGATTTTGGACGGCCAAGGAAGTACTTGGACAAAAAATCGACCTTGGTCACACGGCACCCCCATTAGCTCAGCTGGTAAGGAGTTTTGTTTTGAAACCAGAGTCTAGGGTTCGAAACCAACCTCTGACTCACAGCTATACGCACTCATCTCATATTACTGCTATACTTTTTTCATTTTTTCACAGCGTGGCTTAGGTTTGGTTACATTTCCATTTAAAAATGATAATTGTGACAATAAAAAAAAGTTATTTTGTTTGTCAATGCTACTGTTTAAAGAAGGTCTGAAGTGACCATTGGCCCCCGGAAATCTTCACATTATCAAGTCTGGCCCTCGTGACCCCTGATTTACTTCAATTATATAAATATTTGATAGCGAACTGAATAGTGACGTCCCTGCTAGGACCAAAATCTTATTTATACTAACTTGTGAGGCAATATACTGTATGCTCAACATGACTTCATATTACAGAGTCATGTCAGGCACATTTCCTCGCCGCGCCAAGCTCCAGATGTTAGGGACCAGTGCGGCTAATACTAAACTGTAAATCACAGAGCAACATCCAGCTGGGTATCCATCACACAGTGTCTGAACTCGCTTAGCATGTATTCAGCAGAGACACCATCTAAATGTAAATGTAGTCGGTAAAGACTGAATGGACGTAGAAGAGCAGGGGAGCTCAACAATGAAGGGAGGGAGGTGAGGAACTGGAGAGAATGAACGAAAACTGGACGGATAAACGGGCAGAATAGAAAATAAAGAGCTACATTAGCAGCTACTTGTTAACCCTTTAACACCGAGCGTATCACAGACGACACGTAAGTGCACTTTGCATTACTGTAAGTGCATAGCGGTTTGTGCTATCGGGAAAAATTCCAACGCTTTCTGAAAAGCTGAGACGTCTAAGTGGTTATTACGGTAATTTCACTCTTTTTTTTGGCTGTTTTTGGACATTGAGACAAAAACCTTAAACAAATGTTACTTAAAATATGTTTTATATTGTTCAAATACTACAGTGTTTTGAATAAAACCTTTTGTTTTTCTTCATTTTAAATCGTTAATACACTATTTTAACATGCAGTAAATCGTAAATAACTGCCAGATATTGAAAGTTATTCTGGAAAAATGGGCAAAAGAACTTACTCACAGGAAACTTTCTGTCCCTTTTTAATGTTTAAAGTAAGCAAAAAAAACATTTTGAGATTTAGGTGTTTAAAGGGTGAAGATGTAACTAATATGTTCACATTTTATATTCTCACACCTGGCTGTTTTCAGGACGGGACTCTGTACCATGTGGCGAGCCAGAAGTGTGTTCACGCACTAGACAAGGATAAAGACAGCGGGAGTGGGGCCCCATCGCTCCAGCCGTGCTCTGACAACCTTCGCCAAAAGTGGTTCTTTGAGGAAAAAGCATAAAAGCTTGGACGCCGAATGTAATGTACACATGATGTCGTTTCAGGACCAACACACTGTGGAGGGATATCAATGAACTGTGTTGTTTTTTTTGTTTTTTTCCGGAAATGCGTGCCTTGCTCTGAAAAGGAGCCTAAAGGAGGAAAGCGAATGTGCTCTCTTCCAAACTTCATCTTTTGCACAATCTCCTGCCAGCTGGATTTAACTGATCTATAGGAAAACATAATGTACATGCAGGGAAAAAGAAAATCTTGGTTGCTGTTGCTGGGAGACGGGAACCTGCTGGAATATGAAATGTGTTTCTAATCAAGGGGGTGTTTGAGAATGGGTGATGAGCTACAGAAAGTCCTTTTTATTAATCTAATTTACTTTCTTTTCCTTTACTCTCCTGTGCTGGTGAACTCTTTCAGAATGAGACCAACTTAGTGCTTTAAGCACACATGGATAAGCTCTGACACATGTGTGCCTCTATTGAAACAACTACTTAATACCTCGCTCATCACATCCGGAGCAGCCTGTTAGGAGTTAGTGGCAGACATGACTGTGATTTCTCCATGACGCCATTTAGGTTATATCCATCTTATCCTGTAGAGGGCGCCAAAGCGCCTTGTTGCATTCTATTTTATTCACCTCTGCTTTCTTTTTTTGTTTGTCAGGAGAAAAGTAGATCAAAAGATATTTTGAGAACGTTTTTAGGACATTTGAGTGCATGTTTAGATCACAGGCGTTATGCAAACTTAAATCACAGATAACAAGGCTGTACTGATCCTGCTTTTACAGAGTTATTTGAAAAGCACAAAAAAAAGAAAACATTCAGCATATTGTACTTTGCCATTGCATCTTGGATCCACAGCTACTTTTTTATGGGTTTAATTCATGTTGTGTAAAGTCTCTTTGTTTTAAATTATTTATCTCGCGGGCGACACAGAAGGACTGCTACAGTATGTCGTAGCGTCGCTGCAGACTCACCGCCGGTGATGCATCGGTGTGAATGTTCGTTTAACGGTGGCGGGTGCAAATGCATAAACACTGATGTCTGATGTAACACAGATTTGGGTCTTCGCCCTCATCTTCCTCGTCCGCGTGGAACCTGTTGGAAGTGCCTAGTGTAAAAAGCCCATGAATCAATCGTATGACATCGCTTCACCGTGATAGAATCATGAGAACTGCTCTTGAAGTGAATGTGTTATTTGTCACAAAGTTGAGATTTACAGTACACACGCACACACACACACACGTGCACCTGCTGAGGAGCGAGGAGGCGTTCCCACGAGTAAATGAATACACTCGGTGGGGTTGTACTGATCTGTGCACTCTAACTCTGTTTCCATTCGTCACAATTGGACAAGCATAGATTCCTCTGTCCCCAGCTGTGGTCACTCGTGAGACTGTCCCTCAGGCGATGCAGAGGGACTGAGGGAAAACACGGCGGAGGAAGAGACAGTTGTTGGTGTCTCCTGAGTCCCGGGATGGCAGATGGCTTTCTGATTGATTTTCTGGTTCTCTCCCAATTCTTTTATCACCACCTCTGTGTTTCTGTCTCTCTGTGTTTGAGGTGTGCAGTGGAGGACTTATCTCTTGGACAGTTTCCAGCCAAATCCTCCTCCTCAGAAGAGCACTTGTACACGCGAGGTTTGATTGATGAACTAAAGTCACCGATTGTACAGTTTTTAACAGTAGAAGGAGATAATGGAGGCGTGACCTCTGTTTCCATGTTACCATTAACCTTCAGAGGCCGTTGACCCACGAGTCTCAAAGGACCGGTGTGGGGAATTGATGTTATGGGATGGTCGTGCTAAATTAGTTTATTACTCACAATACGGCAAATGTGAGATGGAGAAATACCATTAAGGGTGGAATAGGAAGCCCTTACTTTGCCATGTATGATGAATGTACAGTAATGTGAAAAACATCAAGACCTGATCACTCACAATGAACATGGGTTTACAGTTTTATCACAGTGGGAAAGAGCTGCTCTGAGCAGGACGAAGCCATGAAATACATTCCAAGCACGTCGCAGTATGGATTAAATCCTCAGGTCAAAGTTCCCCACTGGGCTTCTGCCGGCATTACGTGCAGTTTATGGTTGTGGAGAGAGGAAAGCTTGGTTACAAACAGATGAGAGGGAAGATTATGGTCAGCTTTACATAGGAAGGGGCGTGTGGCATCTGTCTGTGAAACCAAAAAGGGGCCAGGTTGGGGACAAAGCTCGATTGTGGCCCTAATAGAAGTAAATAATATGCACTGAGTGTCCGGGAAAGTCCTGACAGTCCCGGGCAATCCTGCAAACTCTTGAACTCGTCATTATCTTTCCATGATTCAGGACTCCGTGTCATCCATGGAGGCTGAGTTTCAGCAGGAGCAGGTGAAACGGCTGTTTGAATACAGTGCTCATGCTTTATGCATCAAACACTTGTAACTTGAAGTGACAGCTTTTCCATTTTTTTATTTTTTTTGCGTCTTAAGCCTGTGAATGCAGTAAAAATATTCCATCTCATTATTCAAAAAAGGTTATTTATTGTTCACTGTGACCATCTGTTTTTCCCAGACATGTCCTACATACGGGACGGGGGACGGGGGGGGGGCATTATATTGTATGCTAATTTGATATTCTACAGGCAGCTGCAATAAAATTCACATTCGCCAGAAGGGGGGGTCGTATATCTGGCAGGTTGTAAAGGGCTTTTATGTCTCTCTTTGTCGTAAAGAGCGCTGATATTCTTGGGGTTCTGTCGGCGCACTTGTACACGCAAATTTGGCGATTGTACCATCGCCCAACCTTCAAGGACCGAGTGGTGCTGTTTTGTACCTAATTCTGTGTCACAAATCCCAGCGGAGACCATTATTGAAGTTGTTAATAATGCACAAATATTAATGCTGGAATTCAAGAAAATGTCAGGTGTCGATAACTCTGGTGGTCTGGTATTGTTAGAGGAAAATAAATAATGTAACATAACCTCATTTTTGTATTGGTGGATCCAATAAATGGACCATATCTGATATCGGCATGATTGTTGAAACGCATAAATACTGTTGTAATGTTCAATTTTTATGTGCTCACAATGTGCATTTTAATGTGACGGTGATGTGAATCGAGATGCTTTTTGGCGAAATGAGAGTAGAAGAATGGAGAGGTTCCCCGACCATGTCTGATTAGTTTGATTCCCAGCTGATGAATGAGGTGGTGGTTAATCTGTGGCAATGCTCTGCTCTTTTGTTTTCATAGTAATAGCACTTCGCTTTCTACCGAAGGCACGGAGATGGCGTACATCGGTTAGGTTGGTACTAAAAAGTATATGCACTTCTTTGTGTACACATGTTCAACTGCATTTTAAAGCTAATATTTAGTTAACCTATTACATATCATATTCTACAAACTGAAGAAAACGCCCTTGTTTCCTCACAGAACTGCACAAATATCACACATTGGTAATCATTTTAAATATGTTATTCAAATGAATAATGAGAAGAAATAGGATAAAAATGACCATTCCCTCTGCAATTGCAATTAGATATTTATACAAAATCGTTCAGCACCAGGTGTTTGGTGCCAGAGTTTTTCATGAAATGCTATAAATCTATTGGGAGTGTTCCCGCACTATAATCTCTAAGGCAGTGTTTCTCAATCGTGGTGCTTGGTGAACCCGCTGCCCTGCATGTTGTTTCCCTGCTCCAACACACAGCAGGTCCAGGGTTTATTGAGATGGTCCAAAAAGGAGAAAAAGCAGTTCTTGGAGCAAAAATCCTTGTTAATGCCAGAGTTAAGAGGCAAACTGGTTCCAAATGATAGAGACACGACAGTCCAAGGACACGTCATCAAACCTTGAAGCAGATGGGCTCCAGCAGCAGAAGATGACCACACTCCTGTGTGCTCACTTTGTTTTTGATACCTTTTATATGAACCCTACACGTTTTTAAAGACCTACAGAAGGTGCAATCCCAGTGTGTGCTTCACTGCCAATAATAACACTGAGGGATATTTTTACCCCGTTGACGTCACTGCATGAGACGAGCTATTCTCCGTCTTGCACAGGAGGCTGTGATGGAAACATTTTTGACAGGAATCTGCATAGACGCTGCTCAAAGTGTCTGTACAGATTTTTGGCAAGTAGCAGTGCTGCAGAAGGACTGTGGCGATACTGCTGTCTGCTGCACCCTCAAGCCCTTCACTGCATCCCCTCCCCCCGTGGAAACAGTGCAATGAAATGTCCCAACGTTCATCCCAGTGAAACACAAGAGATGGGACCAATATTTCTGCGTCTTTACATGTGGCACGCTTCATATGTGTCTTTAAAGATAATGCTAAACATGACTCCCCGCGGTGCCAGTCTCTGGAGGTGCTTAGATGTCAGTTGTCAGGGAGTGACGGGGAACCATGGGAGCACACGCATAAACACCAGCAAAGGGAACGCCGTCTCCGCTCTCCGTGTTGGTTTAGTTTGCGTCGTCCCCAATACCCAGCACAGCTTAGGAGACGGAGCCTGTTGGCTGCATACATTAGATGACACACTTTCACTTTCAGGAGGGACTCCAGACGTTGCAGCAAACATGTGAGGCCTAGTTACAGAGGCGGCGTTGCGTTTTCTGTGTGAGCCTTTTCCATGCGGTCTCTCTCGGGTGGCAAATTTGTTTAAACAACCATAACCAACTATTGCACAGTTCACCAGTCATGTCTGAGCAAATTACTACAGTTTTGTTTGTGCGTCATTGCTATTTGGCAGTGCTCATCAATTTAAAGGTGGGGTGGGTGATCATTTTTTACTCCTCTCCTCTTAAATCCTCTTCACAACCCCATTGTAACCAATTCATTAATGCATTGAAAGGCCTGTAAGAACAACATCCAATCATATTGAACGGCCCGTATGAAATAATTGGATCGCGATGCATCAATCAAACTGCCATGTGCATACCGCCTCTCTGTGCACTAATCGCGCATGCTCAGACGACTTGCTGAATCCAAAGAGACAGTTGCAGCAACGTTATGACAGAAAAAGGTGCCAACAACAGGTGTCGGTCGGAAAAGAAAGACCGTTTTTGGGAAAGCTCCTGCCAAGAAAAAGGCTGATGAAAACCTGAATCCAAGACCAGAGTGAACATCGCTGCTGCGTTTGAGCGGTGGTGACAACTGAAAGTCCAACTACAAAGTGATGACGTGGTGCACAGGTAGGTTAACTTTATGTCAACAATTATCCAAAAAAAAGCACCGGAAGTTGCCCGTGAATCTTTTGTTTGTTGCACGTTCCTGTGATGTGGAGGCGGAGCTTCGGAGGGAAGTCTGAAGCCTGCTCTTCCTGTTTCTCCAGGATCTCCAACCCTACCTCTAATGGAAACCAGTTTTTCCTGAAAACAAAGACAGAAAACATGTCAGCTGTCAACACAACAGATGTGCAAAATTGTAAACACAAGCAACTTCTGGTGGGTTTTGTAGCAAAGATGGTCCTAGAAGTATGCTTATTTATTTATTTATTTATTTATAACAGTGGAGTGACACGAATACCACAGAAACACTTGAGCGCCGCAACTATGAGAGGAATTATTTGCTTCAAACGATGTCCTCAGAATTCCTCCTAATACTTGAGGGACCGGTTTCCCAGACGAGCCTGGACTTAAACGCTCTTTCAGCTCAAAGCCTTTCGTCAGTGTCGGACCAATCTCGACTAATCCATGTCTGTGAAAGCAGCCAGTGCCGCATCAAAGGCAGATTGATTGTTGCTGCGTTGCCTTGAGTTGCCCACTGTGTTATGTCAGCCGAGTTGGACCTCGCCACGATCTCATTTGCGGAAACAACGTCGAAATTCTCCAGCTCCAAAATATGATTCGGCTGAGAGTTTCAACGATCCGTGTTTTTCCGCCCATCTGCTGTGATTTAAATCCAAAATCCTCGCGCAGCAAACACACAACACTCGACGTGCTATTCCTATTATTAAAACCTTAGGATGCCATTTTCTTTGGGCACAGTTTTAACTTGTGTGAATCATTATATCAAGTCGATATCCCTAAAAGTGGACTGTGGATAATATCTTGCCCTTTGCGATTGCTGCAAATTAGAAGGTCGTAGCTTTGCTAATGACATCGGGGACCATGTCCTTGATAATGAGTCACTTGTCACTTTGTGACCATTTGTTGCAGAGCGACAAATATGCAAGAGGCGACAGGTGGTTTCTGATCCTCCGTCGTGTGTGTGCCGCTTGTGGAATTTGTGAAATTGGAAGATGCAATTACTCCCACAAAAAGACGTATTTATTCCCGTAAAAAAAGTGACTCAAAGGAGATATTTTTAAACGGCAAGTGGAACAAGTGGAATAGAATCCGTATATAGTATATAATAGATTTAATCTATGTATTAATAGATTATCCTCTGTGCAAATGTCTTTTTTTTTAAGTTTTAAATTGTGTTATTGTTTGGTAAAACTTTGAATCTATTACACAATGAATATTGACCTAAACCTTGATTTGTGTTTGGCGGGAAAATTGCAATTAGATATTTTCAGCCCGTAAATGAATAGAATCTTTGTGGTCGGAGTGAAAGGCCACTTTTATTGTCCGGTCCGGTGTTCTTAATTTAGTGAAACAATTTTGCTCCCATCTTCTGTCATCTCTCACCGTTGTATCATTTATGGTGACGCCGCCAATTATGGAGTTAATTATGAGGAGCAGAGAAGGAGTCACTGTGCATATCACACTTGTCTGCTAAAAACAGGAGCCTGTCACTCTTTTTTCCTCCCATAGCAAATGGACGTGGCAGAGCCTGGAAATATGTGTCCTCCGTAATGTAAACGACGTGCACTGGGATATAAATAGAGAGTCCAAGGCAACATTTTGTTCCTATGGTGCCTTGTTACGTTTCGGCTCTTCAGATGGATTGATGCACTCTGTGAGGCTGAGTTTTCAGTGTTAAAAAAGAAAAGAAAAAGCCTCTCATACAGCAACTCATATTCTGCTTAAGAGAGAATACCAGAGTCACTGTGATTTACACCCTGGCAGGCTGTCATTTTTCACAGGCTCCCCCGGCGTTGCCTGCAGAACAGTCACAGAACACCTCTTTAATGTGTTCCTAAAGAAAATGCTTCCACAGGCAATTAACCATTTCCCCCCCCCCCTCACTCCCGTACATCTCACGTCATCACATTACATGATTGCTTGCCAAATGGGCCGCCAAACCCCTGGGGAAAACTCTAACTGCGTGTATATGTATATTTATTTATTTTTTCTTTGGAAAAATTAGATGTGGTTGATTTGTTTTAGACACTTAGTTCCATTCAGTCAAATGTGTACCTCATGCATTCAGTTGTTATTAATTCTTAGTATTTTTTTCTCAGGCCTTGATCCGTTTTCGAGTTTCAGGTGGGGAAAATATAAGACTAAATTAAAAAGGAAACCATTCAGGCTTGGCCACAAACTGGATTGTCCACCCCTGCAGAAAATTGCTTAATTTGGGCTTCACCTGGAGCCAATCACAGAAGACAATGGAGGTCAATCTAGGGTATTCAGTGAACTTCTGCTTGTTTTTGGACTTTGGGAAGAAACCGGAGTAACTGGAGAAAACCCATGCACACACGGGGAGAACGCGGGAATGGGAACAACTGGTCTTTTCCTGGTATAGTGAGCTTAGATTAGGATGGAGTGATACCCTGGTATGATTTTCCTCCAAGTACCACCAGAGGAAGCTCACGTACCACTGGTGGGACACCTACCGCACTTTGAGAACAAACACATTAGAGAATTAACTTCATTACACTTTCTGAGTGAGATTCAGTCTCACGTTGGAGAATTTATTTTAGGCTTTTAAGAATGACTGAGTGAGATCTTGCCGTCTGATGCAGCTTTTTTTTTTTCTTCCCATCACTCCCAGGAGATGCAGTAAATCCTACACCTTGCATCCTCTGATTTACAGCACTAAGGGCAGCTACACTGCCTCTAATAGTGCACGATTAAATTAAATTCTGCCGTCTCTTGAGGGGCTTTTTCACTTAAGGGGTGTAGCGATTCAGGTCAAACGAACAGATCCCTTTGCTGTCTGGGTGAAGTCATGTGTGCCAATGAAATGCCTCATCACTTTGCGGAGGCAGCGTGAAAGTTAATTGTGATGGTCGTCCACGTGAGCACACACACGCACGTCTGTCTGTCTGTCTGTCGGTGTGTGTAGCAAATACAACCTGCCGCACGCAGCAGACTCACAAATCTGGGCTTTGTGTTTTGTTTTGTGGTCTTTTTTTCTCAAGTGCTCTTTAAATATTGTTTTTTTTCCTGCCAGGGAATTAATTGCTGCACAGTATTAATCTTAGCTCGTGGACGGGAAACGGGGTAGAAGAAGCAGGAAGCAGTCGAGCTCACGCTCATCTGAGAACTGCCCTAATGTTCTTCCTAAAGAGAGGCAGCACTTAGAGTTAGCAGTCACCAAGTCTAGTAAAAGAAAAAGAAAAAAAGGAAAATCCCTGCGTCTGCATAATTCATTACTGATGTGATGATGATGTGCTTGGTCAGACAGACAACCAGCTGCCCTGGCAGTGGAAATTTAACTCAGATTGATGCAGCGTACACATGGTATTAATCATCTAAGTCGTTGAGCTGACGCCTTATTTGGAGTTGATAAAAACATATTCATTAGGGGATGCCTGTCAGTGGTTATCCTCCCCTCCCCTCCCCTCCCCTCCCCTCCGTCCCCTCCCTCTTTATTACCTCAAGTAATTTTACTTTCTAAATTAAGTACGTCTCCGAGGTGAATGTGAAGCTACAATCAGCAGCCGATTGGCTTAGCTCAGCACAAATGTAATGGATTTATGAGAACACCGCTTATTCTAGCACTGACCAAATGTAATGACGAACGTCTCGAAACAATACGCTGCAAGAAATTACAGCATGCAAAGTTTAGATACGGCGCAACAAATCCTTGCAAAAAAACAAGCGCTTGGTCGTGAAGTTGCGTCGTATATATGACAGAGGAAAAACCTCCACCAGGGCTCCTCTGGTCTAATCTTGGTCCCTGAGGACCCACTGCCCTGCATGTTTTAGATGCTTTAACACACCGTTGTTAAAATCACTTTTCATTAGTTTTGACTTTTTGTAAATGCTTAGTTTGAGTTTTGTTTTTATTAGCCGTAGTGTTAGTTTCTTTGTAATATGGAGTATTTGCCAGGTGCATCATTCAAAAAGGCCATAGTAAGTATTATGTCATAAAACCACCAGCAAATGATGCCATTTTAAATGTTTATTAGTCAATTAAGTCAAATATTCTACAAGGAAGTAGACTAAGGTGTTTGATTCATTTAGATGAACCAAATCAGCCCAATTAACTACATAATAAATGTTATGTTTAACTTGCAAAGACTTATGTGTCACATTGTAAACAAAAACAAATAAATAAACGTTTTATTATGGAAGAACTAAGCACATTTTCGCTGCAATTTTAGTTAAGTTTTATAAACACACAGTTCATTTTCAGTTAGTTCTCCTTTTGAAATCTCTAGGTTTTACTTTTCTAGTTTTCGTTATGTAGTTAGTTTTCGTTAACTCATAACCTTGGCACGCACACCTGATTAACATTAACTCTCATCAAGCCTGATAACGAGCCGTTCATTTGGATCAGGTGTGTTGGAGCAGGGAAACATCTAAAACGAGGCAGTGGCTCCACAGGACCAGGATTGAGAGTGTGTTGAATCTAAGACAATAGTGATAATAACTTTTCTGCCTCTGTAACATCAGATCTGACTGAGGCAGCATCCGTGTGTCTACAGCAGCAGCACCAGGACGGGTTGAGACGAGAAGCATTTTTCCAATGAAACTGCTGAACGACCGGGTTTTGTGAGTAGTAGAATCCACCTCTGAAACTGAAGAGTGAGTGCTTCTTTGTGTTTCCAGTCATAAATCCAACCTGTTGGCAGCTGTCTACTACTACAACTACTGCTACTGCTTTACTAGCACACTGATGCTGTTGCCTCTTTCTGTCTCGATATGAGACAAATCATTTCCTGTGTGCAGGCTGCAGCGTGACTGGATTTCTAAACACTGCTACAATGACAAATACAGAGAGGTGAGCTGATTGAATCAAGTGTGAACTCATTGAACAATGCTTCAATGACACTTAAAGTTATGCACTACTATTTCAAACTAAAGCGGTGTTCAGAAATAAAGGACTACGGTGCCTGGCGATGATTGAAAGGTTATATAGGTTTGTGTTCTTCCTCTTCTGCTGGTGCATGGCGCCGTCCGAGTTGGACAATGGATCATTGTGGGTGCAGTGCAACGTGGGGGGTGGGGGGGTTGGGGATAACCGGCAGCGGGCCAAGTCACTGACCTTTCCAGCATGCCAATCGATAAGGCTCAACGTCGCAGGGCTCCGGAAATCTCTCAGCAGAGAGACAAGAAGCAGAATACTCATGCTGTCAGATGATGTGCTAATTGCTTGTGGTTGCTATAACCTCACCTGCCCCTGCTGGATGAATGTCAGTGGGATGATTTCCTGCTCCCATGTGCTTCTGTCGAGTGTGGACCCACGAATCACTTGGAGCCACTCACTCTTAATCACTCTGTCACATTATGTCTATAAAGTCCAATACGTCGTACTAAATACTTCTTACATTCTAACCATTGTTAGATGAGTTCACACGATGCTGATTTAAGTCGATCAGCGCCACACGACTCTCTGTGTCTCTCAGTATCGCAGTGTTTAGATCTCATGTCGCCCAGTGACGCTCTGGTGCTGCACACAGCAAGTGACTCATTTTAGAAAAAGACAGATGGAGGCAATGGAAACATTGCACGAGTAAAGTGAGACGGCTGCAAACAAGTATTACTAAAACCCCAAAGAATCTGCTGTTAAAATGGACGGAATAAACGCGTCTTGTTCCCACCCAAACCTGCAGTGCAGGTGTATACACACAAGCGCTCCCTCGGTCAGGTCTTAAGCCTTGTCCAAACAGAAACAGGACTTTCTCTAAATGATCTCTATGCTGTTCTTAATGCACATACTAATGACGTTCAGCATATGCATTTAGCATGAACACTGTGAGCGCATTTTTTTTAGTTTTTTAAACATTATTTGAATTAATATGCATTACAATGTATACAATCACAGAAGGAGAGACAGAACGGACCAATCCAGGTCAACTAAGGAAAGAAAATACAAGTAATCATAAAGCAAATAGACTAAACAATCTCCAGCAACAGGAGGAAGATATGTGGGACTATGACATCATCGTTTCCCCAAAGTAGTGCACTGTCTATGTTTTTGAGATTTCCTTGTTTTTAACAGTTTCAAGCACTGTTTCCATGTGGATAAAAAAAACCTTTAGCAGATTCACCTACACTAGTTTTTGCGTGGACAGCTCCTTATAGTATTGTTTGACAACATAGTTTAATCAACAACAACAAAAATCACCAAAAGTTGTGTACTGCAGATTTAAAATATTATACATAATTACTGGGTCAGACAAACCTCATGTAAATCACGTGTCATGTTTGACAAGCTCGATAAAATGTGTGACGTCATGCTATGTTATCAAACAAACCACACCTTTTTTATTTGGGGGGGGGGAGCATAAGCCTTTTTTGGGATAGGAACATCTGCCACTTCCACAACAAAATGTGCATGACAGCATTCTCCTCACCGCCTCACCAAGCTGAACTACAAGTGTCCACACTGCTACGTGTGAACGAGGCCCCAGTATTTGGAGTAATTGTGCACAAAAAGTGAAAGGTGAGCAATACTCAGCAGGTAGTGGTATAGAAATAGTACATGCAGGAATACACTCATTGAGCCTTCTTGCTGATAATGAGCCTGCAGACATGTGGAGGAGAGGCAGCGAGCAGGGCCAACTCCTCTTACTGCCTAACTCCGCTTTCATCGGCCTGCTTTCATCAAGCTCAAGTGCCACAGCTATTAGACCTTTGTGCCATGTTGAGGGGGGGAAGCTGAATGTGCCAGCACGGTTGGCTGGGTTACTTCCAAACTGCTACCCACAGCAGCTCTTTGATTATGCACTCAAACGTATGATTAGCCTTAAGCATTTTGATTTTTAAACATACTGCATGAATAAATTTGGTCACTGTTGTTGTTTTGTGGTGTTACTTTGTCTGATAGTAATTCTTCAAATGGGAAGGAAGAGTGACATCCATTTAATAGACTCTGAATTTTCCAGAAATGCTGATTTAAATAACATTGGTGTATCTTCTTTCACTCACCACACCTGCAACCTTAACTATACCTTTGTCAGTGATATTGTCCCTTTAACACCTAAGGCTGGACCTATGGTTATTTTAACCATAAAAGGGCCAGAAAACGTCAGGTAACTAAGTGCTTTTGCCGGTTTTTCCAGAATAACTTTAAATATCTGGCAGTTAATTACAATGTACTGCATGTTAAAATACTGTTTATTTGAAGTTTGAGTTTTTGTCTCAATGTCCAAGAACAGGCCAAAAAATGGAAACTATGTACAGGCGTTTTTCCAACTCTCTCCACTCTAGTGACAAAGACTCTGATTCGCCGGCTTCCTGCAACAGTGCGAGAGAAATTACTGTGATAACCATGTTTTCTTTGACCTGCAACTTCTCAGCTTTCAGAAACCGTTGGAATCTTTCCGATCGCACAAACCGTTGCATAATTACGGTGACGCAAAGTGCACTTGCGCAAACGTGACGTCTGCGATACACTCGGTGTTAAAGGTTAAAAGCTTTTTTTTTTTTGTTGAGAAGGGAAATTCATCATTAGGTAGTAATATATGCACTTTCTTTTTATGAGGAAACATGTTAAAGGTACAGTATGTACAATTTACTTACATCTATTTGTAAATTTGCATATTGCAGCTGAATACCCCTCGGCCTGGACACTGGGCTTCTGCATGATGATTGGAGGAATTGTCTGAAAGGCGGAACCCGTTTTTAATTGACAGCGATGCAGAAACAAACCCAACGGCAGAGCCTTTTCTGCCACAGTCCAGTGTAGATTTTGTGATGGAAGTCTGCAGACACGTATATATGTAAATAAAAACACTAGCATTTCAGTTTAACATAATTATCGCGTTCCCTTGTTCCAGTTGTTCGTTTATGTGAAAATGTACGTAGAAATAACTGGGAAACAGAAATGAGCTTCCCCCTGTTTCAAAAACCAGCAACCGCCATTGCTCTCTACTCACTCTTTGCTTCTAAGCATGAAGGAGAACCTATGGTAGCCTTCAGTTACCATTAAAACTGAAATTATGTATAGTTCGTCCATTAAATATGTCCTAATGAAAATATAAAGCATCCATTATATGCTAATGAAAGCATTACTTTAGATTCCTGCCTGATGGAAATCACTTCACCTACATCTCACCTTTAACTGTTTATAGAATGTATAGAATGTAAAAGTTAATGTTTTGAATTGTATATTAAAAGGGGATACTTGTTCATATTTCTATTGCATCAAGCCGCATATAGTAGTAACGCTGATAATAGTAATGCATTGAGAACGTGAAAAAGGGTTATTTTATCTTCACCATCCATTAAAAACTGACCGTGTCTCTATTTGTATTCCTGTCCTCTCGTTCTCTCTTTTCATCATGTCTTCCATGGGCCTCCTGACGCTTGAATTTGAATGGCGTGGCTACAGCGCGGTGTTTCTCGCAGGGCCTCAGGTTGCCATCTCTGGAGTCTTGCACATCTTCCACTGCATGTCAGAATATGTGCCTTGATGGGTGCCAGTGCAGTGGCAGGTACAGTATGTAGTTTTCTCTCTCTGCCCACATGCTTTCTTGAAGCAAAACACACAAGAGATGGAGGAGAAGACACAGAAACACAGTCTATTGAGCGGAGGCTGCCAGAGGCACAGTATGGAACTCCTGCCAGAGAGGAGCCAGTGAGTGAGCGGCAGGTGGCCCGGCCCCAGGGACTCCTAATGAAGAGAGTCTGCCTGCCTGCTTATCGATCCAGCCACATCAGCTGATCTGATGCCTGGCCGACTGGCAGACTAGAGGGAGGCCCCTTAATGGGTACCTGGGCCACACACACACACACACACACACACAGGTTTACACTGTTTTGACGTCTTTAACCATAACTGGTTTCAAACTTCAAATTTTAGCCCTTAACTTAACCACCCATCCATCCAACTACTACCACTTTATCCTCCACATGAGGGTCCACACTGGACAGATCATTAGCCCGTCAGAGGGCCACATAGAGACTAATAACAATCCACTCTCATGGTCAGTTTAGAGTGTCCAATTCAACTAACCCCATATTGCATGTTTTTGGACTGTTGGAGAAAACCAGAGAACACCCCGAGTGGGTCACAAACTCGGGTCTTCTTGCTGCAAAGGCAAGAGTGCTAACCACTACGCCAACCGTGTGGCCCCCTGAACTTAACCAGTTCCAGAAATGAGGTCCTGCCTATTTAGGACCAGGACTACTGGTCCTTACAAGTTCAGTGTTTATGCCAGAAAAGGTCCTACAGATGTAACAAATACAAGTCCACAGTACACACACTAAAGCTTCTTGAGCTGTTGTAGTTCAATGAAAGAATAAGATGAGACAGTGGAACAACAGCTGCCCGTCTGTCACACAGCAATTTTAAGTACAAGTGTGCATAAACGCGTGCACGCACACACACACACACACACAGCCCTCTGCCAAAATGCTCCTTCAAGCTCCCTCATTATTTCTGGGACTGTCGGCTTATGGCTTGTTGTGTTGCCTGGGTAATGCATCTTAAGCCGAGCTATCAAATATGAATGAAGCGCTGACTTCCTCATCTATCTTTCATGGCTCTCATTTGTTAAGCTGTTTGCCTTAAAAAAAATATTTTTGGATGTTCCCAGTTACTGTAGTGAATGTGGTGCTAAAGCAGCAGCAGCAGAGGGCCTATTAAAAAAAAACCCCGGAACATTCTGTTCTTGTTTGAGAGAAGCTTATAGTTTTTGAGAAGATAAGTTATAGTTAAAAGCAGTTTTATGTGGGTGGAGCCTATAGTCATAAATGCATCTGCATCCACACTGCTCTGCTCTGTTAACCAGTGCACTATACTGTGCTGTTGATTCCTATAAACTATTTGAGTCTTCCAACTGCGCGTATCACCCAATTTGGTCCAATTAGGATTGAGTGTTTCCACGTGCTGGACTGGCGACATATTCAGTCCAGTCTGTGAGCTGAGATTGGCGCCAGCGACCTTCACGACCCTTATATGGAGAATAAAGCGGTAGAAGATGAGTGAGTGAGTGAGTGAGTGATTCCACCTGCAGTAAAAGTTTTCCCAAGCACATCACAGAACTATGTTGGCCTTTGTACACCAGAAAAAATACCATTCTTCTTCTTCATGTAGTAAAGTTTTCCCGTCCTACCTAGAAATTCTACTATTTAAATTCTACTATAGCTACATTTTACACATTGGACCTTTAAGAACATATCCCAGGTCTGGCTTCTTAGTGATAACCCAGATTTGAGTGTAGCACTCTGAGGCCAGACTGTGGGAGAAAGAGATGACTCTTAAGATCAAACACACGGTCCTGGTTTTAAGAGACCACATACACGACCCCTGAGACTGAGCAGGTTTTCTACAAAAGGGCACATGAACCTGACACCGCTCTCCACGCTGTCCACATCTCTGAGCCATTAGGATATCAGCATTTCACAAGCAATTACTGATCAATACACACACTGGAGAGCAGAGAGGCTTTACATCTCCTAGTATGTCCATTGGTGCAATCCCAGGTGAAGAGATACAGAGACTTTATCCCCAAGTGCTTTTCATTTGTCCCAAAAGAACCATGGTTATCATGGAGAGCCACAGGAATCAGCTCCCACTTATAACACGTATAAATCATCCAGTGGCTTTTAACCTCTTAAGAATGTGCACCCAGAAAGTGTCTGTGTATAATTAATGCTGTTGCTGGGGTAAGCTGAGGTGGGAGGTTTTGGACGCCGCCGTCCACCCCTTCTATCTCTGAGCTCATGCTCCGTGGCACAGAACACGCACATGCATCAACGTCTGACGTTAATTCGACCCAGAGAAATGCCCGGAGATTCTTTTTCCTGCACTACTCTTTCGTGCGGCTTATTCTTCATGTCTTTATCTAATTCCCCCACAGTTCCCCCAGTGAACCATTTTCTTTCGCTTTTACCCTTTCGCCCCGGCTTGCTTGTACTGTTTTATCACTTTGAGTGAAAGTTTGTGAGGAGGATTTTGTGTGTGTGTGTGTGTGTGTGTGAAGAACGGCCGTGCATGCGACAGAGGGATTTTGGCTGTGTGCATCAGTGCACTTGTGCTTGCATTTCTGTATATGTATCACCTCATAGCCACTAATTAGAGTGACAGTTTTTATTAATAGTTTGGGGCTGATGTGTGATAGCATGACTCTGGCTTTCCTACTCGCTTATTTATCCTGCACTCTTGCAACCCCCGGCCTTAATTATCGAGCTGAAGATCTGACATCAGAACACTGAGGCAGACGACACATTGACATATTGTCACTCTGACTTTGGAATGCACCTCTTTCAACCTCAGGTTATACTGTGTTCCATCAACCGGGTCCCTCCTGTTTATCTAAATCTGTGTGGATTGCAGGTTATAAATATACAAATGTTCCACTCTTATTCTGCATTAATCACAGAAAACAACAACAAAGTCATTTTGATATAAAAAAAATATATGAACACATTAAAAGGATGCTGCTTTCTATCTTTTGAAATTGTCCTTGCGTCTCAAGACACAAATCACTGCATGGATCACACATCCATGTAGCAAATGCATAATATTTTACGCAGTACATAGTAAAAAACATCCATTTCTCTATTCAGGTCTGTGCTACACAGACATTGTTAACATCGACTCTTGTTATATCCCATTATTTTTAACCTACAGGCATGTGGAATTGCTGCTGAAATGATCCGCCCTTGCTGTAGAGCGCTCTCGATGACGTTGGAAACCATCATTGTAAGTGTGTGATTATATAAGACACAGTTCTTGCTATTACTAAGACTTGACAGTAATCAAAATAGTGTCCTCCCACAGCTCATCCGCAGCTGAAGCTCTTTTGAAGGCAGTGGCCTACTTTACACCGTCTCTCCTCCATAATCTTGATTCAATTTCAGAATGGAATAAGAAAGAATATGATCACCTCGACGTACCAGGAAAAATGCAACAATGTAACACACTCATTCAAGATTATTTTTCCAGGGTGCAGAGGAGAGGACCCACTTTAAATACAAAAATATGTTGTGTGCTATTTCTGGATATACCGTTTATGCTTATACCTATTTAGCATCTAGTGTCTCAAACATTTTAGGAAATCCCACCTAGTAGTGTCCAGATTACCGAAAGACCCCCCCCCCCCACCATAATATATTATATTATAAAGGTTTTCTAAAACATGTACACTTGTACATGCTTGTGTATTGTGTATTTTAGGTTGTCCAAAGTACATACTGTGGTACAACTGTAATAAAGGAACAGAAAACAAAACACAAACCAACCAACAAAGCAGTCACAAAATAAATAAATAGTAATAATAATAAAAAATCATATCTACAATTCAGTTGTGGAATTCTACATATCTCTAACTCCAGTTTCAGATATAATTTTGACTCATCTTAATTCAAGATCGGAATTATGACAAGTCATAATAATGTTGTAGATATCTGAAACTGGAATTGTAGATATCTACTGTATAATGACAACCCCCATACACATGAATGACAAACGTGACGTCATTACGACAAGTAAAAACAGAATTGCAGGTATCTGTGACGTCATTCTGACAAGTCAAACAGAACTGTAGATATCTGTGACGTCATTCTGACAAGTCAAACAGAACTGTAGATATCTGTGACATCATTCTGACAAGTCAAACAGAACTGTAGATATCTGTGACGTCATTCTGACTAGTAAAACAGATTTGTAGATATATGTGACGCCATTCTGACTCGTAAAACAGAATTGTAGAAATCTCTAACTGTAGTTTTGACTTGTAGGACGTGAGTATGCGCTTGCCATATGCGCCTCAGCAGCGCACCACCGAAGCAACAAGAGGGACGTCACTTCCGGTGGTTTGTCACGCTGTCGACAGCCACCATGACAGCAATGGGGGGAAAGTTAAACATTCCTGCTGAATGGAGTTGTGGCAGAAGAGCTCATGGAGTTTCGGGGTTGAAGTTTTAAGCATTAACACACGCATGAACCGAAAAAACTAAATAATATTTTATTTAATCTTCTTAAACAAACAGGTCCGTCTGATCCACAAACACAAGATGGCGGTAATGCACCAAATACGCCGGTTGACAACCTCCGGTAAAGTGAGAAAAGGAGGAGGAGGACTACTACTACTGCTACTACTACTAAGTAAGTGTTGTTGAATAACGCATGTTATTTGTGTATTTGACAGCTTAGAGCTGTTAGGACAGAGTGTTTCATATTATCATGATAACTAGCATAATCAAGATAGCTAGCATAATTTTCCAGGACTAAGCCTCAGTTAAAGTAACTTTAGCACTAGCTAATTGGTAAACTTACCAGGCTGTTAATATGGAATTATGGAACACACACACACACACACACACACACACACACACAAAGCTCATTAAAGGTGTGTGAACCACCCAAAACATCACAAGATCAAAACGTCTTGACAATATAGGTTTCTTTGACAGTTAGTCCACACAGCCTATTTAAGACACAAGCTGTATATAGTCACATTTATTCACTAGCCAATTAATTGTGGAAAGCTGTTCAAATTCTTGCTAAAGACGTAAAGGCATGGTCAAGGACCTGCTGAAGTATAAACCGAGCATCAGAATAGGAGAAATGTGATTTAACCTTTCACTAACTGCTGATCTGGCAGCCCGTGGCCAAGTGGAAAGGGAACTTGACTTGTAACCGGAAGGTCGCCGGTTCAAATCCCCACCCGGTCAAAAAGGCTGGGGTACCCCTGCGCAAGGTACCCAACTCCCAATGCTCCCCGGGTCATAACATGCCAAACTCAGTGTGGCAGCCCACTGCTCCTAATTCTAGGATGGGTCAAAATGCAGAGGAATACTTTCCCTAAGGGGATTAATAAAATTAAACTTTAACTTTATCTTGTGAGATTTTCACCTACATCCATCTGTATGGCTTACAGTGAGCGGTGTGAAAAAGAGAAAATATCCAGTGAACAGCAGTTCTCTGGGTGAAAATGCCTTGTTGATACCAGAAGTCAGAGGAGAATGACCAGCCTGGTGCGAAATTTTCGAAAAGTATCAGTCACATTCAATTGTTATCTCTTTGAACCCAAAACTCTGCATGAAGAGTCTTTTTTTTAGGCAGAATGGTTTTGTTTTAGATGATTTTGTAGTTTCGTTATTTTATTGCTTACACGTCTGTAACTCTAAATGGTATCAAATTAAGGTCATCACCAGTTTTTTAAAATGGTATCTACAAAAGGAGATGGCCCTATTTTTAAATGACATTTCAGGAAAAGCGCAGGTGTGTTTTATAACTTAAATGGTGGTTTTAATTATCTTTGTTAATTAGACCTCCTCTCAGGGCTGAGTATACTTGTATAGACTTGGCTTGATTGACAACCCCTTAATCACATTTTTAGGATGGGACAAGGTAAACACATTTTGACATGTTCCATGAGGCAACAGTACAGCTGTTGTTACCCCACTGCTAAAGCTGCTTCACTTTAAATGAATATGCATGCTGTCTCACTGTCACAGACTTATTGTAGAACTTGAATAAAAAACAAAGCCAATGTTAATCTTACAAGTAACACGTGTGCTTCTCCTACTGTGACAAGTTAAAATGTCTGCTGTGGAAGAAGCGTCTCATTAAATGTGGTTTCTGGTGACATCGCTTTCAACCAGAGCCAAATCTAATCATCTAGAATAATAGTAAACACGTGTGGTGGGCCATCAACGTATTATTGAACACCTGAGAAGAGACTGTACACTTTGTCCACTCTCTTTTTTTTTATATATATGGTGAGGTTTAAATAAATTTTGACCTGTATTTGGCCCGGTGACATGCTGCTGACCTGTCCACTGTACCCTGCCTTTCAGCGAATGTCAGCTATGAATGGCTCCAGATCTCCCAGCAACCCTCAAATGATGAGCATTACAGGTGATGGATGGATGGTCCTGCGTTTGCGGACAGCCAGTGGTGATCTGATGGAGACTTCGGTGACTGTGCATCTGTCTTCTTGAACATTTCCAGGTGAATTTCTTGTAGTCAGTTTATTATTGAAGTCCCAGTTTTTTATGACCTGAATGTAATCTGCTTAGTTAAAAAACAATACGCTCCAAAATATTACCATGATCCCTCATGTACCGCACAGAAATGCCTGAAGTGTTTCTATTTTTACATGTTTTAGAAATGGCAAATGAATCAATTGTCTGCTTACGCAAGTGTGTGTATTTACAGTAGTTCTTATTTATGCCATAGTGATGATGACCAGCAAAACCATTTTTTTTAGCATATCTTGTTAAAAGACAAAACTTTGGGTTCCAGTCCACCACCAGAGACCAATGTGAGTAATCCCTCTTCTTTATCTCAAGGGGAAAATTGCCGTCGACATTCTGCAGTGTTTTCAAGTTTTCCAATCTCATAAACATACATTCGCTACCTCCATGCCTGGAACACGCCCTGTTGAAGAATTGCTACCCAACTTGTTGGTATGCATGGAATTCACAGGACTGTGACACCAGATTTTGAAACCAATTATTTAACTCGCCACCACTGTATCTGGCAGGGCAAGTGTGTCGAGAACAAAGGAGAGTGGCATCTCAGAAATGCATAATGAAAATGTTCTCTGCTATATGGTTGAATTACTTGGCTGCACCATATCGAGACAACACTGTCCTTGACTGGGAGTTTTCTGATTAGTCATGTGTGGGATGACTCTGAGGTCAGGTGTTTATCTGGCATGAATGGAATTTCTGGCTTTTAACTCTGGTTCAGATGTCTGTGCTGTAAGAAAATCGCAGTAAAGCACTTTTTTGTTCAGAGATGTGCAACATGATATCACAACCTAACTCAACATGATGTGACTAAATATTGCATTACAAGGCTGGGTATGTGAGTAAAGTTGTTAAAATATATCCTCCCCTCCCCTCAGATGCTTGAGAAACACGAGTAACAGCAGGGAGTGATGTGATAAAAAAACAAAACAACAAACAACAACAACAAAATCTGTGATTTTACATGAACGTGACACGCAGATGAACGAGATGTAAATGGATATTCTCTCCATGAGCACAAACATCTGAGCAGTGAAATATGAGAGCATCATAAATATAATTTTTCATTCATCCTTTTCTGAATACCTGGCATTTAAAATTCATAGAGCATGTCGCGGCGCATTGTCAAGAGTTTTAGTGAGTGATGTCCTTAGGCAGCCCCATTAATCTCTTTTAAACAGGGACATGTGACCTATCGGTGTGTGACTCTCTTTGTATGTGTATTGAATGCATCCGTGAGTCTTTTGAGCAATGAATATCAAATGTTGTAATAGTAATATTGCTTATAATGTAGTCTTGAGGTTGTTTTTTTGTTGTTCGATCAGTACCACAAGAGAAAAGAGAAAGAAAGAATTCCCTTTGTTTATTGATCATTTGCTTTAAGGTGGATAAATTGGCGATGCAAGTATTTGTAAACGTGTCTAGTGTAGCGGTAAAAACCATTATAAAGACTCACTTATGGTGATGGTGTAGGGGGGGTACGCCATCACCATGACCATAACAAATGGTGTGAAGAAGGTGTAAACAAACAGAAAGACCTGATCATCGTGATAAATAATCAGAACCGCTCCTATACCTGATTAAAAGAAAGCGGTTGTCCAAGTAGCTACATGAGCATGGTCATCTACAGAACATTTTATATGAAATTTAATCTCTTGATTGCTCAAGTACCAACATCTGCATAATGATTTCCCCGCGTGTGTTTCTTACCACACAAGTACGTTCCAATTAGTGGAGATTTATTGGCTTGACATCTAGTTTTGTGAGGAAGGGCAGGTTGCAGAGCCGTGATTGAAAGCGTATTGAATGATTCATAATCTGGAATGAAATGAGCATTTTCCTTTGGGTGTCTGGCAACAATCATTAGGACACAGAATATTAAAGCAAAAGCGTCAATTTAGAGGTAATTGATTGTACCTGAAAATGTAGGTTGTCTTTTTCAATATTAACCATGTGCTAATTGAGATACACATTGTGTGTTTTGCTTGCTCAATTTGGAGTTAAAGATTCCAAAGACACAGTTGCCTACAGCTAAATCCTGAAGAACCTTCACACATATTAAAGGGACAGATCTTAAGATTTAAGATCACCTCACTCGTTGGAGGCTCAATAGAGCTCACCCGGCTTCTGATATAAATACAAAAAAAGGCTCACTCTTGGGTAAAACAACACGTGATTGTACGCCTTTAAGTAGAATTGTACCTCTGGTTTTTACACACTGGACCTTTTTGGTTTGCTGTTGGGTACAGTTTTGTGCTCTACACTGTTCTAAGCAGGATGGGATATTTGCTGTTGTAAAAGAAACAGATGGGATGACAACTTGACCTACATTTTTTTATCTGGACCACTCTGAATAGAAAAGATGGATGGTTATTTTGGGGGGGGGGTGATTGTAGAGCCATGTGATGGTTTATTGTTTGCACGAATACAAAGTGCATAAAAAGAAGTTATTTTCTTTCTGATTTGCCTCTCTTTGTATCTATTTTCAGCATTGTGTTGTCCCTGTTACATGTGTCCTGTACATCGGCAAACTCTTCCCTGCTTCTGCCTGGACTAGTTATTTGTATTGAAAATAAATTAAGACCCAGACGTACACAGGTCAATAAGACGACCCGACACCACACTATGTTTCTGAAGGGGTTAGGATGTACAATTTGAGAAAAGCTTTCATATAAAGGATGTGCTTGTATGTGAGAGAGAAGGGAATAGACCTATATTCCAGCAGTCCCCTTTGGCTATGCAGTTCCTTTGTGTGTTGTTATCATGGAGTTGCTTGGCCTTGTAATAAATGACCTGTGTTTTAAGAAGTCAGAAGGGTCAGCTCTCCCATATCAACCATGTCATCTTTTATTAAAGCCCTAATGAGAACTGAGGAAATTGGTTCTGTTACTGGAGGAGTTTATGTCATAATAAGGCTGCATTAAGTGCCATTTTGTGATCTCAAATTTAATTAATTTAGGAAATGTGGCTATTTTATAGTTCATAGTTGTACTACTGATATTATCCTTTGTATGTCTTAGTTTTCAGCTTTGCCTCGCATGGCCATATTTTTCCTTGTCTTTAGGGATGCATGATATTGGACTTTTTGCTGATATATTGGGAGTGCTAGTAATGTTAACCGATACCAATATACGTCTTTCCTTTTGTCCAACTGCAGAGGTAATTTAGTTTCTTCTTTAATGAAATTGACTAGGGCTGCAACGATTGTTAGATTAGAACTATTTTGATAATCGATTCATTAACACAAATTCTCTGTGTTTTTTTTATAGCTTGTTTTATGTGAATATTTTCTGGTTTCTTTGCTCCATATTACAAAGAAATCATAACTGAATCATTTTGGTTTGTGGACAAAAACAAGACCTTTGAGCAGGTTTGAGCAACATTTTTCAACATTTTCTGACATTTTTACATGACATTTTAAGTATTAAGAGAAAATAATCGTTAGTTGGATATAAATTATTTTTTATTGTGAATAAATATAAATATATATACGTTTTTAATATATCATTTTTTTAGCAGCTTTTTTTAGCCTACTATTTTAGTCATTAGTCGTATGTTTGCAGATGTTGGCAAATGTATGGTGGACATATTTGTTGTGCTTTTGTTTCATTGTTTTTGTCCCATTGTGGGACACAGGATGACAGAAAAAATATACCCCAACCACAAGCTACTGCCCCACTATCTCTTTATTAATGCAACAAGCTACATTTTAGCATAGATTAACACTATGACTTTATAACTATAATGAAATGATTTTAAAAAGGAAAAAGTAAAGTAAGGGAAAGTTTGAGAATTGTTACACCCTAATTATCCAGGCACTTCTCATGTAAATGAAGACCCTTAATGTTATTTGTAACAGTGAATGTGATATTCCAGGTCAAACATGCCTTTGTTTTGAAGTGAAGTTGCAGCTGATGGCTTGAAAGGCTTTTATATTTTCCCCCACATGTGGAGAACATTTACCCAGTTGGCAGCATATTCTGTTCACTTCCCACACCTCTTAAACAACACCATGAATTGTGATGCACACTGTTGAAATAACACTAATCGTCGTACAGAGAAACATGAATGAGATGAATATACCCTGCCCTGGGGAAGCACAGGTAATGGACTGATGTACAACAACGTAAATGAATACCCTACTTTCTTAACAAATGCACTTGTAGGTTCTCTGAGATTTAATGATCCAGTGTTGATGTATCAGTAACCAGAGAAACATGTCAGTAGTAAACAGGATAATGTTTTTTACATGATAAATTACAATGCTATAAAAACCTAAACCCTGAAAAGTTACTAAATAATGTCTGGTGCTGGCATGGGCAATTGATCTGTTCAACCATCACTACTTGAATGGGGTAACTGACAAATGTGATACTTAACCAATTGAATTAGTCTGAGACTTAAATGCTGACAGCAATTAAGTCTGAGAATTATTAAGATACAATTCAAGTGTGTTGCCTTGTGGGGATATTGGGTTTAAATACACCCTGTCTCCAGAATGGAATGGCATCACACACTGTTAGTTTGTACAGTGTTTCTCTCTTCATGCATCAGACACAAATAAAATTCTGCTGCGCCTTATGCTGCTGCATCCCAACCAGTTATTAAATACAATATGTTTTTAATACGTTAACCTTTCCATGAAGAGTAAGTGGGTGGATGGGGAAGATGGGTTATTGATGATATGTTCTCTAGACTTTTTAATAACATCACCTTTCAGTTTGGTTAAAGCAGAGGTGTCAAACTGGCGGCCTGTGGTCCACATGTGGCCTCCCAATTGATTACATGCAGCCCACCTCTTAATATCTTGTTATAATGAAAACATGGCCTTTGACCTACTCTTCATTTAAACACAGTGTTTTTTTTAATAGATTAATTTTGCATCATAAATAAATGTTATTATTGTGAAGTATCAGTTGTTCCATATTAAAACAAGCACTTTTACTTTAAATTACTGAAATTTAGTGAAATATCATCATGAAAATCTTCATTGTGTTATAATTTTAAGGCTACTGAACAGTTGCTTTTTTTTTCACATTTCACCTTTTTTTTCCCTCTCGCCTGACCCATTCTTGACCAGACGAGATGCTCATTGGCCCCCAAGTAGTTTGCATTTAACACCCCTGGGTTAAGGTATTGACCAGGTAACAGGAATATTTAGCTACTCATCAAAATGCGCACCTAATAAAATCTACATCTACTGAAGTCTATAACATCCTCTGGTCTCTCTCTTCTGTCGCTACCTCGCCTCTGTCTTGCTCTTTCTCTCCCCCACCTCTCCTTTGTTCCCCATTTTTCTTTTCACCCCAACCGGTCGAGGCAGAATGCCACACATTTTTGAGTCTGGTTCTTCTCTTAGAGTATGAATTTTTTCTCTCCACTGATGCCTAGTGTTTGCTCATTGTGTGAACTGTTGGGTTGCTCTTCTTTCCATAATATTTTAAAAGTTTCTGCCTTAATATGTACAGTGCCTTTAAGATAATTTATGTTGTGATTTGGTGCTTTACAAATAAATTGAATTGAAATTTATTTGCTGGAAAACTACAGTTTGCAAACCGCTTACTCCCCTCACCAAAGTCCATAGTGAAAATCAACTGTTTTTTATCACAACACTCAGGAGTTGATAATCCAGTGCTGTTTCTGTGTTTCATTTTTTTTGAGATTTACTTGAGTAACACAAACTTTTCCAACAAAGGCAGCAGTAGATCAGCACCTCTTGTGTCACTACAAGCCAAAAATGCTGATGTTCTCCCTTTGGTGTGGGAAAGAAGCAGTTTAAAAAGTCTGTCTAATAGTGAGATAAGCAGCAAATACCTAAGCAGACAGATTTTATTTGTTGAGCATTTTGTTAACTCGCCAAAATCATGTTTTCAAATGTGTCCACCTCCCAGGCTGGTTCATGGAAAAACTGACCTAGCCCTTTAAGGACACGTTGTGTAATGCTTTTAGAGAGTTCAGTTGACAATCCTGTTTCCAAAGTATTTTACGACACTTTGTAAAATACAGTCGACAAGGATAAACCCACGGTTGCTTGTGTGCGTACTCAATCAGTTTCAGTGACCCAATTTCGTTTTTCCCCCCTTTACTCATTTAAGAGGGACTCCTGATGATGTCTGAACTGCTGTCTTTTTGGCCCATTTAGTTTAAGTGCTTGCCATGTAATACCATTTATTTTAAATAGCCCCAGCCCTTGTGACTGTTTATGTCTAATATTGATTTTTTATCTTTATTATTGGTCCTGGTGGGAGTTTCATTCTTTTCCTCCTCAGGTTGAGCATCTAGCTGAGCTCTTTACTGTATTTCTGGTGATACTCCAGGTTAGATGAGGCGGGTGCGACTGTGGGAACAATCTCACCACGAGCGCATCAGCATTTGTAAGGAGGCCCCTGAATTATAGCTCTAAGAAGTGGTTTTCATTTTTTTTATGTGAGGTGCAACACATAGTAGAGCATGTATGTATACAGCTCTATTTTAACTGGCCCTTTCATGCATGTCTGAAACATGGTCTGCCTCCACCATAAAAGCCCTGTAAATCAGCCCTGGCTGTCAAGCCGCTGATGAGTCTCTGCCCTGTACAAAGCCTGTGCAGCTTTTCCACCAGGCTGTTGTATCCCTCTTCCTCCCTCCCTCCCTCCCTCCCTCCCTCCTTGTTTCCTCTCCTCCTCCACATTCAGTGCTCCCTCTTGCGCGCACGGCGAGCATCAGCATCAGCAGCATCAGCAGCAGCAAAGGCTCCAGCGCTTCTCTGATGCATCATCGCGGATGAGCATCCCAGTCCCATAGGCTGTCAGGGAAGACTCTCGACATCTCTCCGTACAGGACCTCTGCGGTCAAGCCTTTCTACCATCAACACACGTGCGTGTTTTTAGTCTTGTTTTTTCGTATCTCTATTTTTTTTTTGCTGTCTCGAATTCAGTCAGTCTATGCGTCGCGTTTGGCAGGGATGCCCGCAGTTGACATCTTTTGGCTGGGAATTTACTTCGGAGGTGATTTCGCATCCGCAACATCTGTCAGCGAGTGATTGATTCGTGTCCACTCTGTTGGAGATAATCTCAGTGTTTTTCTGCGCTTTCCCCGGGACATCCTTGTGCTTCTAAGAATAGTGGTTCAAATTAAAGGTGAACAGGAAGAGAGGGCTGGCTGTTTGACTGGACATCGAGTGGAGGACGGACACCCAAACCCAGTAGCTCTCCCTCTGCAGCGTCCTTGGAATATTTTCACACAGGAACTGTTAGGGAATAGAAATATTTTCACAGTCTGCAGTCCTCAGCGTAAGAGAAGTTTGCCCATTGCAGGGGGCTGTTGCGGCTGTCGTGTCTGCACTATTTTGCTGTACGATTTCCTCGGCGCACGGGCGTCTGAGAATCCCGGAGGAGCCCGACTTTGCGATGCCAAAACAGTGAGAGTGCGGCGGGCTCTCTTTTGGTCACCCTGCGCGGTAGCATGGCTCCAGCCCGGAGGGACTGCAGTGGCTGGGAGATGCTCCTCCCGACGGGATGCCTGCTCCTCTCTGTTTTGCTGTTTCACCCTGCGCTGGCCAAGGTGTGCAACGACCGCACCAAACACGGACAGGACAACAGCTGGTTCACCAGGGACGGGAAAAACTTGCCCATCATGGTTCTCATGCCCATGAACAAGTCAGCCCCAATGAGCGGCATCAGCCGCGGGATCCAGCCCGCGGTGGAACTGGCCATCCAGCACATAAATGAGTCCGGGAAGTACTCCTTCTCACTCATCACCGAAATCTTCGACACCGAGGTAAACAGACATATTGCAGTAAGCTGGTGCTGACTGGTTCAGGCGTGTTATTAAACAGAGACGGAGTGTGTGCGGCTCGTGTGTGCGTGTGTGCACGTGTCTTTATGCGCGTGCCATTGCCCCGCAGCGCTCCACACTGCGTGTGTGCGTCCAAGGGGAAACGCTGGGGTCCGTTCTGTTCGGCGTCTGCACACACCGACCGACCGACCAGCTTGTTTCCACTGCAGCAAAAGTAAAGCGCCGTCACCTTTCCCCCCCCCTCGAATGACAGCGCGGTCGGTGATAGTGTCTGTTTTTCATGTTTCATCCATTAACGAGCGCTGATCGTTGATGGTGCATTTTAACGCGTCAGAAGACACTGCATCACTCGGGCAGTTTCCCTTCATTGAAGGCTTTTCAGTGGTTACCGCATTCTCAAGATGAAGCGGATTGACCAAGATGTCTGATCATTCAAATGTCACTCATTGTCGTTACTTGGATGACTTTTTTGATTTAAACACTTCACTTAGGTCTTTTTTTACTTGTCACTTTATAAGGCGTGTGTATGACTGAAGCTGGATTCCTGCTCTGATGATTTTCAGTCACGAATTCAGTGAATCCATTTTTTATTTATTTTTAAAAAAAAACAGGAGTTGGTTCTCCTGAAGATGGCGGTAATTGGATATAGGAACTATTGTGACTCCTTGCAAGAACTGGATCTCACATCATTCTTGATTCTCCTGATTTAGATCTGTTGATGTGGTAACAGTAACAATAATTAAAGGCTTTCACTCCTGCTGAAGTTATCCTGAGATCCAGTCATAGTTAAATCTCTGTAAGCTTTGACAATGTGGGGGTGCTCTCCATATTATTACACTTTATTCAACAGTATGAATTACATGGTGTTGACTTGCACTTACATGGATACATTTAACAGTGTAATTATAATCTGTTTAAATGTGTCATGGTAATTCCTGCCCCTTGAGCCTTTAAGTGTAGTCATTATTGTGGTTTGTTCAGTGAAGCAGTCAGAATACTGTACGTGCACAGGTGTGTCGGTGTGAAAGAGCACCCAAATCGCCTATTGACAGAGGTAAGCCCTCACTGGCAGGTTGTGCTCAGACCATGAGATTAATATGGGAACTCATGAGACCAGTGTTATTCGATGACTTGGTGGTAAAAGGCTAAACACTGTTAAACTCTATTGGCACCGACGATCCCATCGTATTTGATATTTGTTTTGTTTACAGGCCAGCTGATAATCCAAGATGAGATTTTTAAATGTCTCAAATGAAATAATTTTGTGGATGCAATAAAGTAAAGCAACAGAATAATGCTATGCTATATGTGGAGTATATAAAGAAGCAGCCGGAAATGTGATTTCAAGAAATGAGAAACACACATACACTCACAGCTTCCCTACATGCCAAACGCTTATGTCAGAAAACAATACATGCATCAGTGCGTTCATTGCAGCTAGCAGCAGGCCAAGTGTGTGCCTGTGTGCTGTTTGTATGTGTGTGTATGTGTGGGCACTGGGATTTAGCCTAGCAGATGTAAGTAATCAGTCCCTGAGCAGAGGCTCTTTATCCCTTTATCCCCTGTCGGTGGAGCCATGGGTAGATGGAGCAGGCCCAGTCCATTCCCCGGTGGTGTCGAGCTCGGTGGTGGTGCTGACGAAGGGGATGGTTAACACTGGAGGGCTGTCCCATTGTAAAAAGGCCCGGGAGCTGACACTGTGCTGCTAAGATGAGGCACTTGGAGGTTAGAGGACTGAAGCAGTGGTTACTGCAAGTAAAACAGTTCTCCTGGTGTGGACTGAGATAATTGCTGAATGCACTTAAGCTCTAAAACCAGAGTATTGCAGGTGGAAAAGAAAAAAAAAAGGTGGTTTATATCAACTGGAGGGCTTAGTGAAGGAGCCAGAGTTGGTCCTCCATGGCAGCTCTAGATGTGTGAGTGTGGGTTTTAGAGTAGCTGAGCACTGATACTGTAACTCTGCAGGCTTAAAGGATGAAAGCTTTGGAGAGGATGGGAAGCAGTGCAGGAGGATGGACGGGACCGCTTGGGCAGCGAGCACATTTTTGGGCTAAGATATGCAAGAATACAGGTTTACAGGCTGTGTGACAGGACTTTGACGGGGGCTACGCCCGAGAACTCAACAGTGGTAGGCTAAGTTTTTGAAATGATTGCCACCTTGTGATAGGGCTAATCAGTAGACATGAATGTAACGATCATGAATCACTAGTTACGCAACACTGGGACTGAACTCTTTCAAAATGTGTTTAATATTGACAGTATTTTCTAACTCTGGTGTCAAATCCAAATAAATGCTTCCATACTGATGGGTGGTTCGTTTAGCATGGCTCACCACCTTTATTTTGCATTAACAAACAGAACGGCACTTTTGTCACACAGCGACAGTGCAGTTTACAGACACCTCTCAGAGAAGGAGGCGCAGCCTTTCGCACGTATGTGCTGTGAATTTTGCAATTCGGTAAGAACATCGCGGCTTGAATAATTCATCTCGGCCGGCATTTGAACAGTTGTTTGAACTGTGAATGAAAAGTGACAGCCTGACCACCCATGCATCCTCTGGGATCCAACACCTTTTGTTGTCAGTTGTAGAATGGAGACGTTACTTTTGATGCCATGTGATAACATAAGACATGAGAAAAAAGGAAGGATATGGTGATATACTGTTTGATGCCCTTTCTCAAGTGTGATCGTTTCAAAATGGGCGAGATTAATAAACACAGGGTATCACCCACCCCCCCCCCCCCCCCCCCCCCCCACCCCCTTAAGTGATGGTGTAACTGATAAAATTGTGTTGCTGCATTGGCTCTCGGGGCTTCTTCCTCCTCTCTTTTGTTACTGGCTGGTGAATCTGGGGACCTGTAGGCAAGCACAATCTGGGGTCTGGGTGTATACAGAGGCAGAGGAGCTGCATTTCAAGGTGTTATGGACATTTTGTACTTACTGCTTACACCAAATATTTGTGTATTTTGAGTTATACTGTGTGTATAGAGTTTGACTGATATGGCTTTTTCTATGGCCGATGCAGCCGATTGACAAAATGTGATTTCAAAATAGATTTTTAGCAGAAATGTTTGGCTGTTTTTTTTTTTTCAGCTGAGAAAATAATAAACAAATAATACACAAAATGGCTTACCTTTTGTAACTATGTGTATTAAATAACACTTAGGGCATTTCTCTCCAATTCAAGTGGTATGTCTGCACTGTCATGAACTAAATATTAAATGCATGGAACAGGCAATCAGAGAACTAAACTTTGTAAAATCCAGTTTTTAATGAAAAAAAAAAGTTTAAGTGACAGCAGCATTTGTAAAGATTCTGAAACAGAATTTATAATCAACAGATTAATTAAGTAATAAACGGCTGATCTAATTAAATGATGATTTAGTTTTTAAGAATTTGTGTTTAGAAAGGTGATCATTTTAATACCATTTTGATTTCAGCGAATCAATTCGTTATTTGTCATTTTGTTTTGTATTTATTTGTTTCTTTCGTTTTTGGTTGTTCGGTCATAACCTCCATGGCAGATTGTCTCTTCAGAGGCAACAGGCAATTTGATATCAACTCTTGGAAACTTTCCATCTAAGATCAATTTGACAAGAGAAGTCCTCATTTCTTGGAAGAAACCTCGATTGAATGTATTTTAAGTGACTCTTTGCTATCATGTATCCTGTATTCTTAGCAGTCCGAAGAGCGAACACATGTATTGTAAAGGAAAATCAATACGACCGCAAAGACACAGAGTCTACAGTCCGAGATGTGGATCTTGCCCATGTACAGTGCACCAGATACAGCGTGCATATGGTATTTATAGTATTTGCAACACCATGAACCTCCTGAGACTATGTTAGCAGTGACCTATGTTCAGGTACTGCACATAGAGACATATGTAAAGTGTAAACCGTTTTCCCAGCTGTCTTTAGAGGACTAGATGCAACATGTCACATTTGTGCCATCCTGAAAACCACACGTTCACCGGGAAAAGAGCTTTCCCCTCTTGAGTGTACGTAAAATATTCTGTCAGTTTGTCAGAAGAAAATGTGAAAATGCATTACTATAATGGAGGTTATGATGCTGTTGAGCATAGGTCCTGAGTTCAGGGGAGCTGGTTCAGCGCTCTTGGCCTTTTTTAGGGTTGTTTCAGCAATAAATCATATGTCTGCAGTGTAAGTCGTTCACAGATTGGTTCAAATTGAGGGTCATATTACCTGTCGTTTTCTAGGAGACGGTGACTATTCAGGGATAATAGAGAAAAGCAGCCTATGACAGCCTGGGTACTCTAGAGGCATACAGAAAGTGCTGAGTGTGGCCACGTCCACTGACCTGACACAGATAGTGGGGATCAATGTACAGCAGCCCTTCTTGCAGAACGGACAGGATCTCAGGGGAGAATGGGAGAGAGGCAAGTGAGAGAGAGCTAGAGATGTGTAGGGTTATTAGATGGAGATTCTGAAATAGGATTATACCATCCTCTGTGCAGGAAGAGGAAATGGCCAGTCTTTTAATTCTTATTGGATCATAAAGTAATGCCATTTGCGTTGCTTCTCTTTGGCTACAAATTTTAATGGTCATGCGAGGGGGGGAAAAAAAGCAATTACACCATGCACAAAGTATGATCATTAGATCAGTTACAGGCTCCCAAAATGTTAAAAAAGAAATGTTGTGAAGCTCTGTGTTCATATCATAATTCGTTTTTTTTTGTCTGATTGACTCCAAATTAAAGGGACATGGGCTATTTAATAAAGCTACTATATGAGCATTAACTGCTGACCTTTTGTCTGAGTCTGGCTTCCAGTGGCCTGGAGGGCTCGAGCACAATAACTAGAAATGTGAACTTTCTTGATAAAAAGACTGTTGTTTGCCCTGAAGCTGACTTTACAACGATAGCCGGACACAAGCACATACACAGTTTAATAGAGCGTCACACGAAACAGAGCATTATCTCCTAACCCTAACCATAACCACTTAATGACTAAGTCTAACTTTAACCTAACCACAAGGACCAGCTTTTGGTCTCTATGAGGACTACTGGTCCTGACAGGTCCAGTAGGTCCTACAGCGGTAACAATTACAAGTACACGCTCACACAAATAGACACAATTAGCACATGCAGTCATGCACTCCCACATATGGTCAAGGCTTTTTTTCACTTGGATCCCTGCAGCACTGCCTGAGGTCATGACAGTGTTGTCAGCTGAGTACTGAAACACAACGTTGTTCAGCACCAACAGATATAGTCGTCTTATCATCACAGTGCTTTATTGCACAGTTAGTTGAACAGGTATGTTTTCAGCTATTTAAAATCTTATTTTTATGAATGACAAAAAAAATGGAGACAGTAGATTTCTCAACGCATTCTCACTACTGTCATATTCAAAACTTGTCATTCCTTGTGCCCATGTTTTTCTCACCATGCTCAAAACCCACTGAAGAAAATCTTGAGAAAACCGAAATAAGTTGGTCTGCTCCACTTCTCTGGTACATTACTCCACCACACAGCAGCATCTTCTTTCTAACATGTTAACCACACAATGCTTTATTTGATCTAATATTGTTATTCCCGGCATAAAGCTCAATAGGCGAGTTCAAGTGTGACAAACACAAATTAGCCTATGGCCTCCTCCACACAACAACCTTGCATTTGCCTGCAGTAGATTACAATGTGTTTGACTGAATCTCATTCTTTGTGCAAGTATATTGCTAATTGGACAGAGAACGAGTGTGTTAGGATTTGTCTCCCGTCTGTGGAGTCGCCCTGCAGGGCCTGATGTACCAGTCAAGTCAAGGACTAATCACATGAGAGAGGCAATGGCTGAATTCACTCTCAAAAGCACCTGTAGTGAGTCCCATTGGTTGCTTGCGAAGCAGTTAAAATATGTGTTTGTCCACAAGTGCTGCTGGAAGTTGAGAAAGGATGAAAAATAGTCTGTACCCTTGATGTGTGAGTGGAGTACTTATGCAAGTATATTAGTCACTGGCTGCTGAATGTGATTCTTCAAGATGGAACCAATCACCCCACAGTGATGTTGTTGAGAATCAGACAATTACTCTGGAGCCTCCTGCTAAAATTCAACTCGGCAGAATAATGACGTTAAGGGTGTCGCTGTCATCACTGTAATTAATCTGTAGCAGTCTAATTAAGCTATTTGTTATTGAACCAAATAACAAACTGTAAGGTGCCCTGTTTCCTAGCCTGCACATATTCCTAATGTGATCCACGGCCTGTACTGTGGTCAACACCATTGTTTAGGTGGTGTTACATGAATAACAACCTAGTATGAGCACTGTATACTTAAGTGTCAGTAAATGAAAGGGTAGGTAATAGTGATAATAATTGGTTCTTCAAGAGTTGAAAGATACATTGATTTGTAATCAACTACTAAATTCATCAACAGCTATTTTTATAGTTGATTAATCTGTGTTTTTTTTTTTTAAATGAAAACACTTCTTGTGATTTCATCTTCTTAAATGTTATCATTTCTGAATAATTTCTGATTTCCTTGCTCCTCTACGTCTTATGGACAAAACCAGACATATGAGCATTTGATTGAAGTTTTTGGATAGACCAAAAGAATGAATCGCTTCATTGAGGAAAATAAGCAATAGAATAATCAGTAATGAAAATGAAAAATGAAATGGTTGCATCCCTAATATTAATGACGGCTTGACGCCATACATTTTAGGAATGACCATCAAGGTAATGAGGCTGTCTCGATTTTATTTTGATTTTATGGCCCTTTCTGCTCCTTTTTTCGAAAATAACTTTCAATTTTGATATCTGGCAGTTATCCAACTGTTTAGGAATTTTGCCTGTGTTTGGTTGTCGTACCTGGAACGATTGATCCAGTATAAATCCTGCATATGTTGCTTAATTACAACCAGACATCGCACTGGTGCATTTAAAGCTGTAATGAATTCAGCTTATGATAATCAAAAAGGGTTCAAATGAATATGTCACTGTCATATTTGAATCTTCATTTCTTGGCACTGTCCTATTGTGTTTTCCCAGCAGATACTTTAATGAGAAATCTGTTGGCATGCCACCCCTCCGCACACATCCTTTTCTTTCATTCTTTTCTGTGCTGTTTTTCGAGGACAATGACTCCAGAAGGTGGTGGCCCTGGCATCTGGCCGCTATTAAGATTAAACAAACGGTTACTCTCAGATTCACATGGCTGTACTGAGGCGCAGAGGAAGGCACAGCCATTGGGAAATCACCCAGGAGATGGAAACAGGGTGGAAGGACGGAAGAAGAGGTGGGGGATGCAGAAAAGTGGTAACTCAAGGCTGACGAGAGATAGCAAAGAGGTGGAAAGATGAGACATGGAAGGTGAGGCAAAGTAACTGCAGGATGTAAATCACTTAAAATGCAGCTTCAGCTTTTAGGAAATGATAGACAAAATAGGGTTAGCTGGGATGAGGAGGAAAAATCTACCATCTTTATTCACTGCTGCTGAGAATGCTGTCAAGATGGCTGCTACCACATTGAGTGCAAAAATGAAGTCGGTCTGTCTGGCTGCTACTGCTGCTGGTGCTGCTGCTATAAAGCTGCTGCTGATCCACAGCCAAGACATTTGCACAGACAATTAACACAGATAATGTTTATGCACTGCTATAGCTCTGCTTTTCTCATTCTAACTTCAAAATGTGGTTAAAAAGTCTCCCAGGATTCTTGATTTGGCGGGCGAATGGTTTCGTAATGATACACAGTATGTGATGTTGTAGTTTGTTTACTGAACTCACCTCTGCAGACACGATACATGAGGATATGTGTTTGTGTGCTTATGGTTACCAACCCCAGGAGAGGTGTCCTGCTGCTGCATGTCTGTAGAATTTCCATCACTGAAAGGCTGCACATACAAAATCTATATGAGGGAGAGGGACGGGCAAATCGGAGAGGCAGGTTGAATGTGAGAGACTGTAAAATGAGTTGCATCTCCTCAAATGTTGTTTGACTTTTAAGACTTAAGCTTAACAGGATCTGACAAGGATGTTAATATTTCACAGGGCTGTTTTAAAGGACGTCTTCTCTGCTTCTCAGTACCTTCTTTGTCAGCCAGTATTACGGCTTAATCGTTCAAATTTTACCCCCCATCACTCCATCACTCCATCACTGTCTGCTCCTCTCACTCTACCGCACACAAACACCATATTTGCACACACACATTCACAGGCACAGCATTCACCTCTGAGCCTCGCTGTCCCTTTCCCGTGAGTGGACAGGAATGAAAGGATTATTGTGGAGAGGGTGTGGCATTGTCATTAGTGATTGGAAAAATAGTGCATGTTCCTGTCTGGCGCTCTCAAGGGAGCCCAGCACAGAGCAATAAGCAGAGAGAGTCTGTCCTTGTCAGTGCTGTAATTACATTAAAGCTCATGTAATTCTTGGCCAAAAAAAGAGGAGCCAGCCATTGTCTGCTTCTTTAGAAGGTGTGAGTGTGTGTGTGTGTGTATGTGTCATGGGTTGTGTATAAGTGTGATAACTTATAAAGAGATAATGACTGGTGCTTGCATGGTTCCACACATATTGTACGGTATGTGTTGGACTCGGAGGGTTGGTGACTCAGTGGGTCTGTGTGTGCACTTGTGCATTTGCGTGATAATGGCTGCATGCAATGTGTTTGATGATAGCATGAGTGCACCCAGTGCCCATGGGTGAATGGCAGTTAACATTTGCTCCCAGGGGGCACGTTGGCTGTCATGGCCACAGCTGCATTGTGTGGCGACTCCAGCATGTGCCACGGATGAATAATGACATTTCCGTGTTTGTCTCCATGACATGTACCTACATGTTCAATCTTGCCACAAAGTGATCAATCTCCACACTCCAGCTACGTGTAAATTCAATAGCCTGACCCATGTTACTGTCTGATATTGGATTCTCACAGATTAGTTATATAGGATTTCTAATATGCTCCAAAATTATTGCTTAGAAAAAAAAAACCCAGAACATAATATGGAAGAAAATTAGAGCTGCCTTCGGAGTCAATGTGCTGTTTACTTAGTGGGTGTCTGCTGCTTCAGTCCATCCTCTCCACTCGGTGAAGTTGTCTGTGATGGGTAATTGTAATTTACTAACCGAGCCACTCTCCAGCCAGGTGAAATGTTTTAGCTCGACACATACCGTAGCAGTAACCAGTCATTAGTGGAGCCACTAATGACTGGTTTTTCCCTCTTCAGAGTAATTAAAGAATACCCTAATTTCTTAGCAATTAGACAAACATTGATCTATCTATAGTTTGGGCTGAGCGACACGGCTGAAAATGTGCATTTCAATTTCAATAATTGTCACAATAAATGTCAGATCATGTCTTTATTGATTAAAAATGTCAGACAACTGGTTAAACAGAAATATTTTATACAAATTTGAGCTAAAACATTCAAGCCAGTATGTCTTAATATATATTACATTGCCTACATTGAAATTTATATCTCGATGTACTGTATGTTACTGAATTATTTCCAGCCCCATTTATAATGCATTTCAATGATGAAGTGAGAGCCAATTTAATATTTACACGGCAGTTTTGTAATACAGTGATGTATAAATGATTGACTCACTTTCTTTTTTTTTGGGGCTCTACCTTTTGTCTTCCGTGCTTTGATGATTTGCTTTCCTGGCTATCATAGCAGGTCATTGTCGCCGCTGTTCCTCAGGACCGAAGGAGTGCTCACACAGTTCCAGTCACACTGATAAGGACTTTTATGGAGCACAGCCCCTCTCATTTATTATTTTGTCGAAGTAGGCTGCTGAATTTAATACATTAAAGCTTCTTTGAGCAATAGTCACGCTTTTGTGCTCATCTAGCTGGAGGGAATCAAAGTGTCAGTTCGAGTTTTGCAGGGTGTCTGCCATTCAGAGTTTGTTTTGTCAAACATCTGGTGTGTGTTTTCTACAATTTTCCTGCTTTATCTGACTGTATGTTAAAGGATGATCCGAAAGTGGTATCTACTGCGATTCGTTGCGGGTAGCGTGCCTCGGCCTACATCCCTGTGGTATGCTGCAGCTTTTTTGCTACAGCAGTCTCTGGACACATATCAGACCTTTGTCCATTAGTGGCTTCCTCTCCCCCATCAGTGATTGCTGGGGCCTGTTCGCAGAAAGCAGTTGGTGAGCCCATTGTGTGCCAAGAGCGATAAAGGCAGACAGTGGAACCACAGATGTAACCTACACACAAATACACGCGCACACACTCCTTGCTACACTCCCTAAGTGCCCATACACAGTAGTGGTATACACATCTGTCATGCCCATCCAGAGCAGGCAATCATGCCACATGCGAGCACAAAAGCCTGTGCAATGATGATAAGAGATCATTTGCAACCAAGCTCTGTCTGCTGAGGCTGAGTCCTAATCTTTCACGCATGTGTGTGTGTATGTGTGTTTTCATAGTTGGATAATGAGATAGCAAAACAGATTAAATTGTGCTTTCTTATGTTGTATCAGGGGAACTATGTTTTGTGAGTGTAAAATAAAACTAAATAGTAACATGCAGGCAAACAGAGCCCATTAAAACACAAAACCTCACAACCTCACACCATTTTTCACAGATGTGGCCACATGTGTAAATGTTGGTCTACATGTTGTGATGAAGTAGTTTCTCTTTGGTGAACGTGTCTCTAAACAAACTGCGTTAGAGACTGCAGAGGTAAATGTGGCTGCAAAGAGTAGTTCGTGTTACAGGAGCATGTGTCAGACTGCTGCTGATAAATGGGGTGGGGTCCTGATTGGACAGACCTGTGGCTGCCTGTCTGACTAATGAAGTACTGTAAGGCAGGAGGCTTTTATTGGCTTCTTTATGCGGAAAGGACACTTATGACTTGGCCCACTGTCAAGTCAATTTCTATGTGTATGTGCACACTTAGACGTGTATGTAATAACATACTCATACACAGGGTCTGGGTTTCCTTGAAGAGCTGTTGTGTCTCTTGATAATTACTCCCAGGTGAACCAGAGGCTGCGTTTTTTCGATGACCAGGCAACAAACTGCTGGATCACACTCAATGGTAAATGGTCTGTTCAAAACGTAAGTAGGTAGGAACAGGATTTGCAGGGGATGGTGTTTGTTGAAGTTTTATTTTCAATTAAATTAACAATCCTGGTTTATTGTGTGTGTGATTGGAAGTTGAGCTGCATTGTCATTCTCCAAAATCTTTGTCTTCTTCAGTGATCCTGTTTGCGCCAGTCGCAAAACACAGTGATGGTGTGTTCCATTATTTGTACCTTGGCCTTACATTGGCCATCAGTCTGCAGCCATTTCATCACATTTACATCACATGACATGTGTCGCAACAAACATGACATTTAGAAAACTTTCAATGCAGTTGATATGTTCATCAGTGACTGACGGGATATATTATAAGTGTAATCTTATAATCCTTATTTCGGACAACCTTATCTGGTGATAACACTATTTACATGATTAGATGCCCCTTCTTGCATGCTTATTTCTCGCTTCTGTCCAAATACACAAGTGTTTTCCTGAAAATTGCTCTTCTCTTCATGTTGCCCCTCTATGTGTGGATTTATTTCATGGATAAAAATGGGCTGAAGAGTTGAATAGTTTATTCTTGCACTTGGGGAACATCCAAGAACAGCTGATGCCACCCCCCCCAAAAAAATGGAGCTTATTGACAGTATAAATCCAACTGCACCTGTCAGTGATCACTTACATGCCATGTCATGTCAGTTCAAAAATGTAATATTTTGACTGGAATTCATTGACCATTTACCATAATGTGGCGTTTCATGGGCTCAATGGGAGACTCTGATTACTGGGGTTTTTGACCACTTATGACAAGAGATACTGTCATCAGTCAGTCATCATCTACCGCTTTATCCTCAACCAGAGGGTCGCGGGGGGTGCTGTGCCAATCTCAGCTACATCGGGCGATAGGCGGGGTACACCCTGGACAGTTCGCCAGTCCATCGCAGGGCCACACACAGATAGAGACAAACAACCATTCACTCTCACACACACTCCTATGGTCAATTTGGAGTGTCCAATTTACCTATCCCCACATTGCATGTTTTTGGACTGTGGGAGGAAGCCGGAGTACCCGGAGAGAACCCACGCACACACGGGGAGAACATGCAAACTCCATGCAGACAGGCCCTTGTCCCAACCGGGGCTCAAACCCGGGTCTTCTCGCTGCAAGGCGAGAGTGCTAACCACTACACCACCGTGTGGCCCAAGAGATACTGGTCTGTGGTTTATTAAACCCTTCCTTTATGTTTGAAATTCTAAGGTAAAAGATGCTCTAGGGACTGAATGTCACCAGCCCTACTCAGCCACGCCAAGATGGTGCAGTACAGTTTGTCTTTAAAATGGAAGCCATGTTTATGTGGAGACCCCCATTATAGAGTAGGGCACAAATGTCCCATCCATGTATAATTCCTGATTTTTTTTTTACTGTCGTGGTTATTGAGCTTTTGCAAGTTTTTATTGCCTCAGTTGTCTGTGATTGATGTGCCCAATGAACAGGGAATGCGGGTCGGGCTGATGACACCCCAAGCTGTGAGAAGGAACTATGCCTTTAACGGTAATTCAATAAAAAGCAGTTGGATAGTGAGTGAGATTTCATTATCCCACGTAAAGCAGATAATTCCAAGGGCCATCTGGGTGGATGGAGGACATAACTCCTTAGGCGTGTTCATATCAACCTTTGTATTCACATAGACAGAGCTATCACAACCCTGCACTGATATAATTGTCGACAAGCTGCCTGTTGGCCAGTGTGGTGTTATGGCTAGCTGTTTTTTTTCATGGAAAGGACTTTTAAAAGGACATTATTTTTTTGATGTTGCTTTGATTGTGAAAACTTTGCAACCATTAAGCATCTGCCAAACAAAACCAAATGCTAATTTTAAACGTCCTCTCCCTGCCAGGGATTTCAGTTGTATTTGAAAGGCAAAACAAATTCATGTCCACACTGAGCTACAGCCCTTGTTTCACTAATTACTGACTTTATTATTATTCTAGTGGAACATAAGCAATTAGCATAGTGATTTAAACTATAAGGAATTCCTCTGAGGGAATAACAGGGAAAAACATTAATGAGGCTAAAATGTATGCCATTGTAATATAACTGTTGGTGCAATTGCTTTTACACTTTTCAACCTTGGCTGACAAATGTGTAAAGGGCACTGTGGAAATAAACTACTGTCTAATGTATGTAAATTGTGGGGAGAAGGGACATAAATTAGAGTTGGCAATGCGCACACACTCCGTATTTATTCATGAGGTTGGTTAACTTGTTAATTGTTTGCACTGGAGAAATTTGTCACGGACGCTGGTGACTGAATCAACGAAAACGCAGCGAATGACAAGGACGCTCATGAATCTGTCCCGCGTAACGTTGTGGGGCGTGCGGGTGCGATCGCACAACCTCTCGCACACACACACGCAAAGGTATGCGGACATGGATGGATGAGTGTGCTTTCGTGTGTTCAGAGGCATCTTGTGATCTTAAAAAAGGAACAACACGCACAGTCGCGGGGTTGAATGCATGAATATTTAAAGGTGGCACACTAAACAATTCTTCGGCACTGACCTGTTGCTGCGTGTAGTTTTATTGAATAAGAGAGTGTGCCTCAGATTTACTAGATCACTGCTTTCAAGATGTATGAATAAGAATTATACATGGTCCCAGGCGGTTGTTGGTAGCCCCCCTCTACATAAATATTATCTGTGTGCTGCTGCTCTCTGCTCTGTTGACTTGCTCTAGCACACAGGGGAGCTTCTATTGATTTCTGGGAAGCCTTCATGTCGGTTTCTTCAACTCTCTGACATCACATTTTCAGGAATGGGCCTTCCATCTTTCTCATTGTGTGCAACATCCCATCTTTGCCTGCTTTGAGTGTCTCTTTTAAGAATGGAGTGGTTTGGCTTCCTTGGTGGATTTTCGTGTTATTGTCTTAAGTCCAGTTAATAATTTATGCATGGAGTGTTATGCAAAGCAGTTAAATTGTGAAAAAGAAAACCCCATATAAAATCACTTTGGCTTCAGCATTATTTAAAATGCCACTGTAATAAATTATGGCGTGCACTTGCTCCTCTAACCCACTCACACTGTCAGTGGTGTTGCATCAATGGGGGAATCAGTGTTAGCTCAGATTTTCCTCAAGGCAGAAAGTGTGACAACGATGGCAAGGGTACCGTGGGGTCATGACCATTCTCCTCTCTTTGACAGAGGGCAAATATAAATATCAGCAGTGTCTGAAAAAGGAAGGTCTGCTGGTCGGATGTTACACATAATAAGCTGTGGCAGATGGGAAAAAAGGCAGAGCAAGTAACAATTTGTGGAGGCAAAGCGGAGAGGAAGAAAGATGTAATAATACTAGGCGAAAGAGCATGGAAATGACAAAATCAGGATTTTAGAATACCAATGTCATGGGTTCAGTAAATATACTCTTGATGAGGTATTTCGACTTGTTACCAGAAAAAGACAGAAACACAGTGTTCAAGCTGCAGTAAATTCCATGACATTTTGGTACAGTACATTTTTTGCAAACATCTTTTGAGAAAAATCCTGTGGAACTACCCTGATCCCGTGTTGTTGTAACCTTTTGATTTTTAAAATTTTTTTAATCTGATGCTGACTCTTAATTAGTCACGCTTGGCACCAAATGTCAAAATTCAGATGTAGTGTTGTAAAAAAAACATAAATGAGCAAATCAAGATCGCATTTTTGAAACTGAACTGCATAATTTATGAAATAATCCTAACCATATTTCTCAGAATACTGTGGAGCCACTACTCTCCAATCTGGAAAGTATTAGGAAAAGGGTTTTGGCCGCAGAGTCTTGTCAAAGCTTACTCCCGCCACGACAAAAGCAGAACAAGAATGTTGTTGGTTCATATTTAATTCATTTATTCATGATGGTAATTGAAATATTAACGCAGCTGGTTAGACGCTGAAGACCGAGTGTCTTCAGTGATCAAATTGCACTCGGCTCACCAAGGAAATTATGTTTTATTTACACATGGGTTCCATTCGTCACATCATAATCCCCATGTTTAATAGAAGTGTGTCTCGGACAGGTCCCTGGACGGTTTATTACTTATATGCAAATCATTTGTTTATGATACACATTTGTCCCGTGTGCTAATTACCAACAGACCAAAAGTAAATGGAGTAAGAGGGGGGAGTGGCTCAGGTACAAGTGTAGTAATGTAATGGATACACCCCTCCTTAATGATGTGAGAGTGGTGCAAGGAACAACATTTTTGTACCTGTGATCTGTACAGACATAGCTTAGGCCTCCGAGACACGTGACATTATGTTCATGCTCTACACTTGCTGTGTTCATGCCTGTGTCACTATATGCGTCTTAATTGCCCTGATATGCATCCATGTCTGTCGTATGTGTAGGTGTGTGCATGCCTCCCGGATAGTCATTTGGGGTTGCAGACTGGGGAGCGAACAGGAACGTGACAAGTGTGCCGAGCTTGTTGCGGGGAGTCAGTCAGGGGGAGCTGGGAGGCCATGTGCCGCTACTGTCACATGTCACGCTCGGCACGGTAGCAGGGCAAGCGACAGGCGGGCGAGGAAAACACCACCCACCAAGAACCGTGGGGGTGGGGGAGCAGGATTGCTGCAGTGCTCGCGCTTCTTCCTCAGGCTTTATCAAAGAGAAAAAAATGAAACGCAGAGAGATGGATCTGCCACTAACAATCAACACATTCTGTTTGCGCGTGTGCCGCGCAGAGAAAGGATACGATAACTTACACGGACGACGGAGTGTTTACTCAAAATGTAATTTAAAAAGTGAATGATTTTATTTTTTGTTGTATTGAATTAGTTATTTACAGAATCTGATGTATCTGTAGGTATCTCCTCAGATGAAAATAGTCTGAGGCCATGTGCACTGTTGAACAGGCTTTTGTTGATTACCTCATTGGTATTGGGCCTCATCCATCATTTCCCTCAATCATGACCTCAATCATGACTCACTCGTGAAGAACAGTCACTCACATACCATGAATGCTGCCTTATCCAGGCTTCATATTTCACTTTAAGGATGGCAAGTTGATATGCAGCATTTGGTTTGTGCCAGATGGATCATTAAGCATTCAAGCCACAGTCCTTTAAGTGCCATTTGGAAAACTGGAGTAGCTTCTCTCCAGCTATTTTACTAAAAAGGTGGGTTAAATGGAGCATGTTTTCTTTCCTCCAGGAGCAGGTTATGCAGAGGAAACCTGGAACTATTACAGTGGTCAATGGATTCTCATGTCCCCTGAGGAATATTTAAGGGACAGACTGGTGATATTACCATTAGATCCAATGAAAAGATGAAAACAACATTGATTTTACAAACACAATTTGCTTCACATCCCTTTGTTGTTGTAAAAAAACAATTAAAAACACATCATGAGCCGTGCAGTTGCACTTGGCTTTGTGAAATTATAGATTGTTTCATGCCAGTCCCACATACACCGTCTTTCTAATGCAGAGAATTGTCACCAGATGTGTATTAATCTGGCGCTGAATTCTACCCCAGCAAATTGTTTTATTGTTATTGTACTCTTGTTTAAAATGAGAAGAAATACAGTGTTTAACTAAGCTGATCCAAGAGCTACTGAGAAAGATAAATACTTCAGCTCAGTTAAATCTATAGTCGACCTTGGTGATAATTCAGCAACCTTTTTCCCCGTTGCAATCATGAGAGGTTGTATTTCAGTATTAAGCAATTTGAATTAATATTTTCAAGCACATTTTAATTCTCTACATTGGAGTGCAGTTTTATCAGGTTACTCTTTTCACATTATGTATGAAAATAATGTTTTCCTCTTGGGAGAATACTAAAGTGTTGGGGGGCCATTTTGACAGGTGCATGCACTTCTAATTATGTCCAGTCTCATTTAGATCAAGAGACATTTCAAGTATGATCAAAGGAAAACAAATACACAGGCCTCGTGTGTCACAGAAAAGGAGGAATACATTCAGGTTGGAAATGCTTTGCTTTTGCATTTCAGACTCAGTCGGGAATTTTAAGCAACCGAGCATTTGGCAGGGTTAGGGAAAGAACAATTCCGACCGCATAAATCTGTTTGTCCAAAAAACATTTGCCTTTTTTTTTAAAGACGCAGACTTAGCACACATCTCACCCATTAGCCTTCCTGCCTGCTGTTTGATCCTCAAGGCAACCAACAGTCCACACCCCCACACTTGTATTACTACATCCCCAGTTCCCCCCTTTAAATTTTTCCCCCCTACCCCATCACTTCTTCTCCTCACCCTGTACTTGGTTGTGATGGATGTCTGCTGTGTGCGGCGTACAGCTGCCTGGAGGAAATATTCTGTCACACATCATCATAATTTGCCCAAGGACGCTGTTGTTTAAGCCCGAGACCCCGGTGCTGTCATGTCCCCAGATTATTGTGTAACAGATTGATTAAACCTCAAGTGGAAGCAACCCTTTATGTCACGGTGGCGGATTGCTACCTTTCTCTGGGGTGTCATTTTGTGAATATTTGTTGCTCCGTCACTCTGCGTGCATTCAACCTGTTGCGCTATCGATTAACACACCCACAAAATCGATGTCTTAAAAGGTCATGTGTCTTTTATTCACACGTGCCACAGCGAGATGGGGTAACACCATTAGTATGTTTTCTCCAGCTGATGGTTTTATGTGGTGACGAGTGGATTGTGAAGAATCTATGTAAACCGTGCATTACTTATTGAACTATGTATGAAAAACCGTCACAAATCCAAAAGTGATTAATATTTTAAACCATGTATCACATCTTTAGACACACACACACACACACACACACTGTGAGGGCCTTTGTTGTTGCCTGAAGAAACAACACAACTTGTTTATAAACATAGGTTTAGGTTTATAAATGAACAAAACCTCCCTTCATTGAATTTAACTACATTTGTGAATAAATATACATACATTCTGAGTCAAAAATGAGTTAGTCAGTACTGATTATGGATACAATATTTGTTTTTACACTGAAAAACAATCATACTGCATCTAAAATATTTAAAAATGTGACATTTTAATCATCTTGCAGACACTAAGGATGATGTGTTGCACATGTGTGTGTGTGGGGAAAAAAAGGAGAAACAGATTTATTGGATTTAATCTGCTTCTGACTTTCTCTGAACACAATATTCAAATGTTTGTCAAAGTCCGAGAGAGAGTCACTCTGTCTAATCTGTTGATTTAGCTTTTGGCAAGATTAAGGGTTATAGTTTAGGGTGAAGGAGGGAGTGAGAGAGAATAGCTGTGGTGAGATGAGAAGACAGAAAGGAGGGAAAGAGATGACAAGGCACAGGGGGGGAGTGGTGGCAAAGCAGGGATGATTAGGAGAGATGGAAAAAGAGAGAATTGAGCAGAAGAACTGAGAATCTACACAAATATATTGTTCCGGTTTTGATTGTTTGGTACAATCCCTGAGATCTGTGAGTTTATCTGCAGCTATTTAGGTCAAGGTGTTGGTAGTAGTTTGGAGGTGGTCTTAATATTGTGACCTCTTACATTGAAGCTGGGGACCTTACACTGTGCTGTCTTTCACACAGTGTAGGTATGACTTCATTCTATAGGCTAAAACTGCTACGTATCTTGCCTTAACCAGCAGCTTTATACATACAGAGGTGCAGTAGTTTGCAGTAAAGGTTAGCAACAGGCGGTGTATTTCAATCATGATTTTTTTTTTCTTCTTCTTTCTTTTCTGTTAATTGGACACGTTTTGCCGCAGCAGGGTGGAGGTGGAATTAGAGCCAGTCCCACATGCAAATCTGTTCGAAATGTTGTCGTTCTGAATGATCAGAACAAAAAGAAGGATGAGTCACACTTTCACCCGGTTGTGCCACTCAAGAAGCTAATGTCACGTCCCACTATATGCCGAGGAAAAGCACCTCTGTTTTCATCCTCCTCAGCTACATGTTCATCTCAAGGCTCGTTATTATGGTGAGCTGTAACTGGTGATGGATTTCACTTTAGTTAGTTATAGTTGTTGATTATAGCAATAGGTTTTTCCCCAGTCCATTTCTTATTCTTTTAGTTCAGGGACCTTTTACTGCGTTTACATGTACACAGAGTGATAAACTACTCAATTTTTCATGGCGGTCAGAGGGACTTTCTTCACACAAACTTGACATTAAAGGATATTCCCAGGGGTTTCTCCCTCTGGGTTGTGTAGAGCTATAAGAACCTGCAGTCTAGGGCCCCCCCCCCCAACTCCTCACTTACAGGCCTATTTGTCTTGCCTGGTCAAGCCTATTCATTTAGTTCCCAACTGCCACAAGTACAGTAGTGGTACAGTTTATTTATAGCTCCGATTCAAAGCTCAGTCTTCTGCTTGGCCAGCAGTGCTTTTGTGCAGTACAGAGTAAATATAGCATCTCTTCTGTTTCGCCCCCTCGCCTCTTTACATCATTTGCTCTTTCTTTACTGTAATCTTGACTCTGCCTCACAGGTACGCTTGCCCATGTGTGTTGCATGCACATATGTACACACTGATATCTAATTGGGCTTTCCTGTTATATTTCCTGTCAAATATAATCGTATATGCACACAATGTCAGCGGCTCCACGTGCTTTCACTTGACTTCTTTCATCTAAACCTATGTGTGGGTTTAAAGAAACATACAATGTAT